>NW_009705543.1:14482-19030 GCF_000703405.1 Apaloderma vittatum | reverse complement strand
CTCTGTCCTATCACCCGCATCCCGCTGTCCCATCGCCCGCATCCCTCTGTCCTATCACCCACATCCCTCTGTCCTATCGCCCACTTCCCTCTGTGCCACTGCCGGCAGCCTGGCACTGCATCCTGGTGTCCCACCTCCCGCACCCCAGCTCCACATGCCCAGGGAGAGTGTCAGGAGGACGGAGCCAGGCTCTTCTCAGTGATGCCCAATGACAGGACAAGGGGCAACGGGTGCAAACTGGAGCACAGGAGTTTCCACAAAAACATTAGGAAAAGCTTTTTCCCTGTGCGGGTGCCAGAGCCCTGGCCCAGGCTGCCCAGGGAGAGTGTGGAGTCTCCTGCTCTGGAGACTTTCAAACCCCACCTGGACACGTTCCTGTGTGATCTACTGTAGGGGATCCTGCTCTGGCAGGGAGTTGGACTGGGTGATCTTTCGAGGTCCCTTCCAGTCTCTAACACTCTGCTTCTGTGATTCTGTGATTCTGTGGTTCTGTGGTCTGCATCCCCGTGTCCCATCTCCTGCATCTCAGCACCACATCCCAGTATCCCAGGTCCTGCATCCCGGCCCCTGCACCCCACCTCATCCCCTTACATATCACCTCCTTCCCAGCCCTATTTCACCTTCCCGTCTACTGTGTAAGCTTTTCCTCTTCTCACCTGACCGGCCATTCAGTGAACGGCACTGATTACTCCTTTATTTTGTGATGGTGTAAAGCAGAGTTTGTACTATCCCGTGCAGCCCGTGGGCATATGGATACACAGACAAGATACAGATTATGGAAAATAGTGTATATCCCAGTGGCTCCTCCTAGACAGGTGAATGATTATTTCTCATTATGTTGATTGTCCTGCTTTCCACCTCGTGGCCCTGCTGCAGCTGTGGAATGGATGTGCACAGGAGCTCAGATGGAAGATTGGGAATTTCCTGTGGTTTATCCTACAGCTAAATACCAGGAATAAAGTATGAACGAGTTTCAGTAAAGCATTACCAAATTATACTCCCCTCTCCCAGACTACACAAATCACTTAAGTTTTCCTGTGACTCATTTCACGAAATTGGTGTAAGAGTCACCCACCCTACAAGGGTCTCTGAAGGACTGGTTAGTACACAAAACTAAGTTCTACTACATCTTGATTCTACTCTACGACATCAGATGACATATTTCTTGTTCCTTACGTGAACAAGGAGTCTACTAAGTGCGGAGTGAGGCAAGGATCTTAAATTTCATAGCATTTCTGAAACTAAGGGTACAAAAAAAAAGAGATTCAAATCCCCAGATCCTTGCGGTGTCTGCATGGCCTGACCTCTAAGAGGTACTTGGTCAGGGAGAAGCTGGTCCCCTACAAAAGTGCCCCTGGCTGGTGATTTGTAGCATTGCACCCTTTGCACTCTGTTGGAAAAAGAGACTGTGAACGTCTTGAAAGAATTGTGATCTTTCTCTGATTTCGATAGCTGAAATGCTTTTGAGGGAAGCAGATGCTCACTGCACTCCAGGAATAAGTCACGTATCAAAGTCCCTTGGCCACACTGGAAACCCCCCCAGAAAAGACAAAGCCTACTTTCCTGCTTTTGGTCATGTCAGTATAGTGCATCAGTGGGTGCACAGACACTGCAGAGATGTGGAGATACGGCACAGGATAGAAAACCCTTGTGCTGCAGTGGGAGCAAGTCCCCGGTAATGCGTCGTCGGTGCCCTGAGCCCACTTGCATTACAAGTCTCCTGCAAGAAGGGAGAGTATTTTTGCAGAAATTCAGTGACATTTAGGGGGTTTACCCTCTAAAGCAGAAAATCCCCTTCTGCTGAAGAGGCTTTGGAAGCTGCAGCCCTGCAAAATCTGCTAAGCAAGCAAAATGCTGTGCCTGCACAGAACCAGCCTGGTTCTGCCAGGAGCCCAGGCAGTCAATAGCTGTCTCAGGATACTCCTGGAATCTCTCAAGATCTGCCCCACACTGATCTATCTGCACTTCATGCTTCCGAAGCTCTACTTACATTTATTGATGTCAGCAAGTTTTGTGTGCGTGTGTTTAAACCGTTTATTTGGTGACATCAGATGTGTTTCTGAGAAGGCGAGTCGTGGAAAAAAAAATTTCCAGTTCTTGTTCAGCTGAGGTAGCTTATAACTGTTTTCTAGTTATTTCTCAAATTAATTCTTTCACTAGTAAGAGAGGAGAGGCTGAAATTACTAGAACTTCAGGACTGATCAATGGATATGTTCAATCACATCACCTAATTGGCTCTGCACTTGGAACAGTGTAAATCAGAAGTAATCCCACCGAAGTCAGTAGGATTATACGAGCTTAAAAAACCCGTGAGGAGGCGGAAAAGCAAAGATACATTTAGGACAAAGTGCCAAGGAGATCACACAGGTTTCGTTGTTTGCTGTGATGCACAAACACTGTAGTTCAGGCTGCTTTAAGGACACCTGCTGATAAGGAAGGAGTCCTAGTAGGATGCCATTTAGGCTATTTTGTCCTTCTTTAGGAAATAATTCACTTTTCCCTTCCTGATCCTTTTTACCATAGGAGAAATATCCAGAGGCTGCAACCATGAGGAACAGGGCCATTTCCATGAGCTTAATGCAGCTTTTCCCCACCGAGCCAAAGGGAACACACAACAGGACTGTGAAATAGGACTCAGGGGAGCTGCAGCCTCACGGACGCTCCTGTGATTGCCACCTGCAGTGCAGAATGGAAAGAGTCTCCTCAGAATCCTGTCCAGCTGAGAGGAACCCAAGGGCTGCTGTCAGCCAGGTCCAAGAAGATGTGACTCTGTCTGGAGAACTCTCCTCGTTGCTGGCTGCCTCAGTTTCCCCATCTCTGAGATAGGTATAAGGGGAGCACGGGCCAAGGGCAGTGAACCCAAGAGCAGAAAGTGGCATGCCAGAGTACAAAGTGTTGCTACCCAAACACGGAGAGCCCCTCAGATGGGTTTTCTGAAGCTTGTCCTAGTCCCAGTTGCCTCTTACAGTGAGATTTCTGCAGTGTCTATTACAATGAGCTGAAGGCTGAGTGTGGGCAGGCACGAGAATACGTCTAAAACCTGAGCTTATTTTACAAAGTAAAGAAGTACAGGCAGGCAACAATCAGCTTTCAGTTCCTCTGTACCCCTCACTGATTTAAGTGCTTATAAAATTAGTCAAGGTGCTTTCATACATCTCTGTCAGCATGCAGAGTTAGTAGAACTCGTCTAATTTTGTCTCTCAGTAGCTGCTATTTGAAGTCCCCATACCTATCTTTAACTCTTTCTTTTCAGTTAAGTGTCCTGCAAAGAGCTGCCAGGGGGTGCTGGGGCCTGTCCCAGCTGAGGGATGTTATGACAAGTGCCAGACAGGTGATGTCCTCTCTTGGGCTCAGTGGCAGAGCTGGGCTCCGCTCCTGGCTGTCCTTGTCACACGTGCACTGAGTGTAGTTGGTCCTCGAAAGCCCAGGGACCATCACTCTGGTCCAGTGAAAGGGGCCTGAACTCATCTGCCAGTTTTACCTCCTTCCAAAAATGCAAACTTTAGAAGTATCCCTTTCTTTCCTCTAAGTTTAGGAAGGACCTCGTATGAACTCACCACTCTGCACCTGACCACTGCAAAACTTGTAGAGTCTAAGGCCAAAACTATTCAAGTCTCTAGGCTACTTGTCAGTACGCATAGCTGACAATTACATGAGCTATTCAAGTCTCTACCCTGCTTGTCAGTACTAGGTCACAATTACATGAGCTATTCATCTATATATGTACATCCCATTCTATAAGTTGCATTTTAAGTGCTGGAGAGATGGAAGACCTAACATTCAGCATCTTGTAGCAATACCGATCTTCTCATTATTACTTAAATAAGCAACCAGCCCCCATTATGACTAACTGGAATCTGTCTTCTGCATTTTCTTCCGGATGCTCGCCTGGGAGGACGCCTGTGCACTATTTCTAGCATTTGCAAGCCCAGGCTTGCCACAGTTATTTGAGCACAGCTCATTTGCCTTGGCCTCCCAAGACCGGATAGAACCTTAGGCAAACACCCATGTGTGTGTGTCACCTGTATTATAGTAGTTCCTTGGAGCCAGCTTTTTATTTGGGAAGTTATTTCCCATTGAAACTATGCGTGGAGTGCTGGATTTCCTTTCCTTGCCCATCTATCAGCTGGTACTGGATCTTACTGCCAGGCAAAAACACCTGTGTGTACGTATCTGGAGGTTTTTCCTTTTATAAATGAGAAGAGATTTTGGCATCATGTCTTTGTTGTTCAAAATAGCAAGGAAAGCCATCAGTCCAGGTTTATAATATTCATGGGGAAACGTGGCTTGGAGAGAACAGCAAGGAGATGACGAGGGCTGAACCTCTCCAGATGTTGGTAGGTCATAAATTTCTCTGTGACTTAATCTTCCCTCTAAAAAATGAACCTAGCAATAATATCTCTGGCCCGTATTAATACATGATTGGATTAAATGATCTCTAAGGTCCCTTCCAGCCTAGGCCATTCTACGATTCTATGATTTGATATTTATGAAATGTGGAAGTATTTCCACAGAGAGAATATTTCACAAATATTTAGTTTGTGACGA
>NW_009705543.1:0-14463 GCF_000703405.1 Apaloderma vittatum | reverse complement strand
TTCCCCCTGTTGCTCAGGTACTCCACCACCAATGGCACAGAGGATTTGAGGAGACTGGTATTTTTCACACAAACATTTAATTAGCTGTCATTGTATCGCTCTTGGCAACTGCTTGCAGATTCCTGCAAACCCATCCATTGAGGACTGACAGCTGAGTCAGGAATGTAAACCTTCTATAAATCTGCTTTAGTGCCCACTGGCCTTTAGTCAATAATAGATCATAATCTCATTGGAAATCTAAATGAAATCATCATGGTTTTCCTGTTTTAATATTACAAAAATTAATTCAGAGACCACTGTACATTTGCATCACAATAGTCTCTGCCTGGTGTGAATCCCCACTGTTCCCATTAGCAGGGTCCTGCGTCCCCCACTAGCAGCTCCCAGGTGTTCTGCACAAGTAGGTATTGACACAGGGCTGGAGCGATGCTGAGCACTTGACTGGCAACTTGGCCAGGCTCATTTTGTGCTTGCTTGCCTGTTTTTGCAATGCAGGGCCTCAAAGCCCTAGTTTAAAAAATGTGAGTATGAAACAGGTCCAATTTACACTTTCAACAGCCAGGCTGCCTGCGAGGCTGACGTGGATTCCAATCTATATCCACAGCAACTTCAGCCTCCCCACAGTATTTCTTACAGTTCTGTTTCTTGCTGCTCTGCGAGAGGGACAGGACCTTGCCACAATTCCTTACTTAGAAGCCAGCAAGTGATGCCTGGCAGCGTGACAGAGCTCCCTGCCGAGGGGAGCCTCAGTAAGCTACCCACGGGGATATATGAATCAATTAGCCCTGCTTTGTGGGTTTTAAGAGAAAAATAAAAGGTCATTGTAATTTGCTCACAACTTAATGCTCTATTTCCCTGCCAGGGATATACAATAGAGACTGACAGGCAGTGAGGGGCAGGCTGGTGGAGAACTTAGACCCGCTGCAAACAGCTCTCAGCAACTCTACCTGTTTTGGGGTTACTCTGTCATTCCCTCCTTTGTCTTTCACTAATGGCATCATCTCAGATTTAGCGACAGAACTCAGAGCAAGAGGGTGCCTGTAATTGATATCAACCCAAAGACAGAAAGGCTTTTGGCTAATGAAACGGTGGCTGGTACATTCCTCTGTCAGTCACCGGACTCCACACCGACAGCATTCACCACTCCTTCTTGATGGGTGGTAAAACTCAGCCATGAAATCCAGCATGGTACTGGTGACTTCTCTGAGGTCACGCTGGTTTATAAGAGCAAAGGTTCTGCTCTGGGGCTGCCAGGGACTCTCCAGGGGACCCTGTGTAGCATGGCTCTGGCTTCGTAGCCCACTAGGTTTGCAAAACTCCTCTTCTGGGACCCTTATGTGACACATTAGAGTGGGGCTGTGATGCGACTGCCCAAACACTCTTACCCAAATCCGCCTTGTATGTTCAGACTCTGCTTTACGTCTGTGGAACTTCAGGTGCATAATGAAGCATTAGAAGAATGAAAAAGGAAGTGCTTAGGTTGATAGAGAGAAAGCAGTATCTGCTTAGGACATCCTAAGGGGAAAAGAAAATCCTTCCAAGAATTGCAAAACGTAATAAAATGATGGTTAGGCAAGATGGGAAGTTCTCGGGAAGGGTACACTGACATGTAGGGACTACTTTGAGACCTGTGGGATGAAAAAAGCCCAATACAGAAGAGTCTTATATTCAAAAGTTATCCAAGATTGATAACACATTCCTTGAGTACAAATTTTTGCAAGGAGTCAAAATACTCGGTGCTAAGGGTTGTGTAACCAGGGAGGCAATGCCTATGAAATAAAGAGTGCTCCTGCTGATTTATGCTAAGGAAGAGCAGAATTTTGGTACACTGTCATTGCTAGTCTATTTAGACAGTTTTTTCCTGTTTTGGGCTCCCTGTGCTCACACTTTGCCTCACTTAATTCCTTGCTCCGTTCCTCTTGCTGCTGTTATCCATTTGCCCCTCCTAGACCTACCCCTTCCCTCCTCCCTTTCCCCACCAACCAGAGTACAGGAAGAGTTTCAGTTGCTTTGATCTATGTTGCAATACACTTGCACCCATGCCTTGCTAAGACAGGGACACTACATCCTGGCATGTAAGAGACAGCTCTTAAAAGAAAACCTAATATTCAGACTGATGTTCACATCCTCTGGCAAAAAGGCTCTCTCGCAGAGACACCTCAGGGCAGATTCAGACATACTTCTTACTTCCTCAGCCATACGTTGGTTCCCGGAGGTACCGAGTAATTTTTTTTTCTTTCTTTTTTATTTTTGTTTACCACCGAGAAGAGATTTCACGTGAAATGTTAAGATGTGTACAACTGGTTTATCTGTGATGCTGAGCAATATGTGCATTACTGATGAGACAAGTGGCATGTATTGTATAATCAGTTTAAGTGTCTTACCTGTCCTGATCGGTTTTGCAACAGCCTCCATGGCAGGATCAGCTGACTGCAAGAGAAGTGAGAGAAGGGATTATCATTGTGGGAGCATACCCATGTTCAAGCATGAACTTTAGAAGTGGATTTTTAAAATTTCTATTGCATCCCATAAAGGCAATAGGCAGCCTGCTGTGCAGGGAGCCAGTGCCAGGCACTATAGGTCATACGGCTCCTATAGAGCTTGTAGAGATCAGCGAGGGGTTGCTGTGGATCAAACAGCTCTGGCAAGCTCTCTGTACTCATTCAGCTATCATCTTCAGTCATCCCTCATCTCAGCCCTCTTTTTCTAATGCAGGAAAATCTACATTTCTGACACAGCCAGCAGTTCTCTCAGTGCAGTAAGAAATCTGTGTGGATTTTGTCACGACTGTTTTGAAAACCTCCCTCTGTGCCTTGCAATGTTTGGAGAGAGTAGGACAGAGTGGGACTGGACACCTTTGAAAGCCAGTGCCCATCCCTGGGATGACAGTAGCTGCATGAAAATAAAGCCATAGAGCCTCAACACAGGTCTGAGAGTGACAGCGTGGTACTGCTTCGCCTCTCCTCCTGCTTCTTGCTGGGATGTAAGCCCCAGGGTCAAAATGGCGTGGGAAATTGTCCTGAATCAGCATGGCCTGAGGAAAGAGCTGCAAGTGTGACATAAGGTAGGCTTCATCTGTGCTCTTGCTTCTGTTTCATTACACCTCTCTGCCATCCAAACACACCACCCTGAAGCCTGTGCTTGTGTGTTATTTCCACACAAGTCACGGACAGCCTGTAAGCATCCAGCAAAGCCCTCAAGGAGCAAGGAAATTCTCCCAATAGCTGAGGAAAGATACTGAGAGTGCCTCAGTGCTTGAAACTCTGTGTCATGTCCCTTCACTCACAAACACACCAGGACTCCCGGTGATTTCAGTATCAGGGAGCGGTTTTTGCTCAGGCTAGCCTAAACCAGCTCCTCTGAATTGGATGCTAATTACCTGGGCTAACTGTACAGGCTAATCAAGATGGGGCCAATCTGGAATGTCCAGGAAAAAGTAAGTTGGGAAGCTGGCACCAGCTTTGGCAGAACATCGAAAAATCTCCTGGGAGAAGTGGGGCACACCAGAGGCGACAACATCATCTGCAGTGGTCTCAAAACACAAGCACTTTGTTCTAAGTGTTAACAGGGTGATCTGGGGTATGAGGAGAAGGAGGATGGTTGGTCACTGAGAGAAGTCATATTGTGTCTGTTTGTGGAGCTTACTGTCGTAGCCTTAAATGTTTAAGAGTATTTTTAATTAGACTGGTCTAACATGACACGTTTTCAACCACAGCTGAAGCCTAGTGCTGCATCTACTCCTGACAGAGCAATGTTATCCTCTGGTCTAATGCCAAAATGCTGTGTCCTGCAGACAGAAATGCATAGATGCTTCATAATTTGAGTACCTGTAATACCTGATTTGTTTCTTTCCTTTCCCCACACGTATATAAGACAGGGGAGAAGTTATCTGTTGACAGTATTCCTTTTTAACACGCTTTTCAATGCATGAACATTCCTGCCCTCTGCAGAGACTTAAAGGCATTTTTGTGTGATGGAAAAGGGATGCTCTGCCCTTAACTAGATTATACTAAATGAAATCAGGCAGCGGATCCGCTGCTGCCTGTAGAGAAGTGTTTGATAAAGTGATTGAGTCATTGCCATCAGTGAGATGTTCGCCTTGCAGCCCTCCCTCAGAGACAGCGTGTGGGACAAGGCTGATGGCTCGCAGCTTGCTTTATAGTCAGGGCAACAGAAATAAAATTAAAATGTACTAATGTATTGTGTTCTCACCTGGAAAGTGTCCCAGTGGGTGAAAACAGCAGATAATAATACAATTTATTTTAGTGATAATTGAGTAGTTATTCAAACAAAACTTCAGAGCTTGCTTTGAAGTATTCCTGGCATTACTCCTTTCTTTTCTAACAGTAAAAATATTGCATGCAATGCTGTAATTTGGGATGCAAGAAGGCACAGAGTAAGGGCCGGGAGAGATTAAATTCTACAGTACCAGCTCGGGAAGGATTTGTGACAATGAATTTCACCCTGTCTGGAGCAATCTGGGTGCTGCTGCTGAAGGATCTCAGTCTTTACTCAGCAAGCAGAACAATTTGAGTTTGCTTCACTAGATAAAATAATAGTCAGGTGCCAGTGAAAGCAAGTTCTTTCTTCTATCCCTTAATCATTTTACAAGATATTTTCCCACACTGAGACAGGATGGTGCTGCTAGAGGGTCATTCTAACAGCCTATGTCAGAACTGTGAACAGTCATTTAAGCAAAGGTCTCTAAAGGATATATCTGCCCCTAGAAAAACCTGAGAAAACACATCTCCAAACCATAAGCCCCCCTGAAACTGGCCTGGGGTTGGCTTAACCAGATCCAGGGCTCTTCCAACAATGTGGCCGCTCAGCAGCTCTGCGGGACGAGCGCTTTGGACTGAAATCCTCAAGGAAGTTTTGCAGTTTGCAGAAGAGCCTCAGGGCTCTCCTGCTTTGTTGCTCAGCCTCAGACCCTCATTACCCAACTCTGGCTGAGGGGGCTGGAGGGCAGTGATCCCTCGGGTGGGTGACCTTGCGTTGCCAAGTGGTAGAAACTAGATGTGAAAACTCTGGAAAGGAGAGCGACATCCCCGCAGCTGATGCGGTAATGAGCATCACAGGGAAGAGCCTGGTGTGAAATTCAGTTTTTCCAGCACTAACAGAACCCATTGAAGTGGCACCTCCAGGCAGCAGGTGCCTGGCACTGTGCAGAACACCGACGGCGAGAGCTGGAAGAGGGCGGTTTTCTTCTAAATGCCTCGGTGGTTCTCCTGTGGTGGTCAACGAGTTGGAAATCTGCTTTCAGGAGCAATTTCCAGTGGTTTGGGTTTTTGGGGTTTTTCATCGTTATTTTCATTCCTGTCAGGGTTGTCCACCAGAGGGGGCCAAGAGGCACCGGCTGGGGCAGCCCGTGGTAGGATTATTTTTCAGCAGCCATAAATCACAAAACAGATCGTGCAGGAAGGTGCTTGGTGCTGCAGTTCTGGTTGCGGCAGTCCCGCTGCTAGCAGGGTTTTACTTTTTTGACTCTGGCAGCCCTGAACACTAGATCAGCAACTACAGTGTGCTCTGGCTCTTAGCATCTGCCACACTAGTGCTGAAAAGATTTGCCCACGCAGTTTGGAGGCTGAAAATACAAAGTCTACAAAATCCAGAGCAGTGATGGACTGTCCCAGGTTATAGATTTTGGACATTCACACAGAATTTGTTCATAGAGGTGGATGGCCTAGGTGTCTGATGCAGCGTTTCTTGCAGTACAGCATAAGATTTCCTGGGATCTGTATGTCTTAAAATTAATTTTGTCTAGTCCTTTCTGCCCTGTGCTCTTTCTTTGATTTTACATATATCTCTCTATATACGTAAATATCTACACAGAAGTGTATATATACACATATATATATACATATATCCAGGGGAAGTGAAATGCAGCAGGCTGAAGGGTGGGGATTTTAGCACTCTTGCAACAGTGTTAGGAAGAAGAATGCAGGCTACAAACCACCATACGGTGACTAGTTTTATTCTAGAGAAAAATAAAGTCACGTGTGAAAGATCAAGACAAGTGAATGGCCTGAAGCCAATGGTTTCTGCAGGTGAAAGCTGAAGAACTGAACTGACTTCAGCATTGCGCTTAGTTAGTTCCAAAAAAAAGTAGTTTAGTTCCAAAAAATGACACTTGCCAAGTCTGATGCTAATGTGCTGTGCCACCCTTCTTGACAAGTAGGTGTACAGGAAATTTCTTAGGGTGTTGGAAAATGTGGGGGTGGAGGGGCATAATGTGTATTAGAAGTGCCATTAGATTCAGAGAAGCAGCTCTGGAATCATAGCTGCTCTTTTGCTTTAGTCTTTCATGTTAGATATCCCTTATTGAGAGCAGCTAGATTTTGGGTTATATGAATAATGGTTCTACACAGTTTGATTTTCCATTTCCAATGCGTAAATTCATCTTTCCTTCATCTGAAACTAAGCAAAAGTTTGGTTTAGGTGTTCTTTTGATGTCTTTCATCAAAAGAAGGGCAAGCAGCCAACTTCCATGTATGGGGGCTGTGTGACCTGCTTGCCACCAGAAAGCTCCTCCTAATGCCGTGATACCCAAGGCATGGGTCACAAGGCTTGCATTGTCCTCGGACCCTCTAACACATATTTGGCCAGAAAAACATAAATGTTTCCATCCCAGCTCAGCATAAGGAGAGCATAAAGTTGCTGTCATTGCCCCTGTGGTTGAGGACCACTTGCATAATCCAGCCAACACCTGAAGAGAAAAACAGCTCTTCCCTAGAGGCTTGTCACACAAAATGTTGGTCCTCTCTTCAGAAGCTGCAAAGAAAATAATTAAGCCAACTGATGGTGCTCTAATCCCTACAGCAACAGGACTTGATAGCTCAGGGACCCTTCAGCCCCCCTGTCCTGGAGCTGTTGAGGTCAATACTACAAGATGCTCAGCCCTGCCACAACTGTATTTACCCAAGGAGTGGGTGCCTAGCCTTGGGCTGACAGTGTGACCATGAACTGAAATGTCTGCGAAATCAAGATCAGCCCGGCATGGAGAATGACTATGCTGCTTCTGAACTGTGGGATCTTTCAGCTCCCTGACAGCAAGAACACAAGTTACACTTTTACTGCCAAATTCCTCTCACAGCATAAAATTCCTGCTCAGATTTATTTGTGTTTCTCACACACCTCAGCTTCCTACTTTCTCCTTCAGCCAAGCTCATTTCCAAAGCAGCTGCAATAATGTCATTACTCTTTTAAATGAAAACCTTGACTCCTTCAGTAATATTGTTCCTCTGGCAACTAGTCTAACTACGTTTCTCCCAATAGAGAGGTAATTTAATGCTTACTTTCGTAATAAGTACAAATGAAAGCCTCATTATATAGGAAAGCTGTGGCAATTCTGTAATTACCCGGGCTGCTATTTTAAAGATCTCCCTTAATGTCTCACTATTGATCACTTGAAAACCCCCACGTCTCATTCTAACTGTGCCCAAATGTTTTCTCTTTTGGAAGAACACTTATTTCAGGTAAATGGCTCCTCTCTGGGGCAACTTAAAGAAGTATTAGTCAAGCCTTCATGGTTTCATTTCTGGGTAACCTGCGTACACAGACACACAAATTCCTCAGGGTAAATTTAGTAAGAGGATATATGGAACTGAAAGATCGTATTTGGTTTTCCATGGGCAACTTCCTCCAGCAGCCCTGTGCTGGTGCTGTCATTCTATGAATAGTAGTGCAGGTACGTCAGCACTTAGATTTCTGCGATAAGATTTCAAAGCCTGTAAAACTTCTAACGCGGCATTTTATCCTGGTAAAGCTCATGGCAATGTTCCTGGTAAGATTAGAAATGCACTTTTTATTTTCACAAGTACCTGTACCTCTACCCTGGCTGTAACTGTCTCACTGTTTCCTCTTCCAACCCCTTGAGAGCAGTCCTCTTTATCTTAAGAGAGGGAAAATGTTTGTAGGCAGAAGGAACAACTGTTTTTGTGAGACCTTGCCTCATATCCTCAGCCTTCCTTGCAGCAGCTCTACTTTTGCATCAAAAATCACACCCAGGAACAGGACTGGTGAAAGAGAGCAGCAATGAGCTACTTTGCCACCATCCACTGCTCTGGGCAGCTCAAGAGAATTCTGCTTCACATCACACTGCATTCCAGCAGACAGGGTCACACTCTGAGACGTTCATTGCTGAAATGTGTCAGTGTTTCGGAGGAACACAGGTAGGCACCACCAGACCAGACCACCTGGGACAGTGGTGACTCTCCAAAGCAGCAACAGGAGACACAAGTAAAACCAGTCAGCAGACACCGAGGCACTGATCTATCTTCTCCCCATTTCTCCTCCTAGCCAGGCAGGACAGAAGGTGGCTTACATCTTGGATTATCAGCTATTCACTTCCATTTACTGGGTACAAATTGCATGCTAGAAATTAATGCTGCCCATGGAGAAAGGCCTTCTTTTTGAATGTTCTCTTCTCTCCCTCTTTGTCTCATATCTCTCTCCTTTAATTAATGTGTGTGCGTTTGTAACAGGATGCAGCGACTGTTTTTCTGGCCACGGAATAATTTTTAGAACGCGGTAGGTTAAAGAAAGGAAGGAAGGAGGCAAGGAAGGAAGGAAGAAAGAAAAAGCCAATGAACAAAGTAAGACATTTCTTACCGTCCTCTGAACGACTAAGACCATGATGGTGGCTAACGCAAAAATGAGTAACACAACAAGGGTAGCGATGATGAAATAAAAATATGTTTTGTTAGCGGCTCCGAGCCTCCTTGAGACGGTGTCTTCGTTCACGTGCATCGCTGATTCATGAGAGTCTCTCACCTGAAAGAATGTTTGCTCTCGTGCTGCGCGCATTCTTATATAGCTCTCAGGGTTCTGCTCTGTATCTCCCCTTGATCAGGTTCAAGTTGCAGCCCATCTCCGTTCCTGGCAGGATTTTCCCCCTTCATCCTGGCTCATGTGATCTGGAAAAAAAAACCTTCAGCGCTCGTAGTACAAAGAAAGAGGGACCTGGGGGCGTGAAGCAGGACGCAGCTGTGAAGAGGGGAAGGAGCTTCATGTTCTTGATGAGGGATTTTGCCACGGCAGTCTAGTGTGCTGATCGGAGGTTTCTGATGTCAGAAGGTGAATAGTTACCAAGATCAGCCGTCCCTCCCCCTCAAGTGGCTTTCTGTGAAACGGAGAGCTATGCAAATTCTGTTTCATTTTATACTCGGTGCAGCTGAGTCCAGTACAGTAAATCACCTCGGAGCTCTGCCTTCCTGTTGCATGGAGTAAACTCTTCTTCCCCCCAGCAGCATCCCAGAGCTGCCGTCTCCAGAGCTCTGCAATCAGAGGTGACATAGACTTTGAGTTTGGTGGCTGTTGTTCTGCTTGGGAAGGTCTGGAGATGTTGGGTGAGATTTTCATTGAAGTATTTCATAGAAATGTGTCAGGAAGAGATGTGTCTGATGCAGGATGTAAGTTCTAGGCAGAGGCATAGGAAGGGGTCCCACCAAAGCAGCTGAAAGCATGATGTTAGGATGTGCCCACAGTTGGTGTCCCTGCCTTATCTGCAGCTAGCAAATTAATGTTCATTTCTGTCCTGTCTACAAGTCTCTCATTTTTCCTAGCCTGCAACTATCAGCCAGCCATGGGGCTTCTCACAGAATTCAAATGGGATTTCTTTAACTGGAAACAGTCCTGCTTAGTTCCAGTGTGGAAGGGCCAGTCATTCCTAATCCTGCATTTTTTATGTGAGATGATTCCTTGCTTTCTGGCCAGTCCAACTCAAAAGACACTGGAGTGTTTCTGAAAATTTTCATGGTTAGATGTGTGTCCTCATATCTATGCAAGCTGCTCAAAATTCCTAGGAGTACTATTTGTCCCACCTATTCCTGGGTGGGTAATACAAAGATGCCAGCGAGGCCAAATAGGATCTTACCATCTAGCTCAACATCTTGCCCTCAGTAGAGAGCAACAGGAGATGCCTTGGGAAGAATAACAGAACAGAAGAAACAAGTGTTTATTGAGTGTAGTTCTCCAGTTTCCTCTGATCTGTGCTTGTTGGGACTCCTAAAGCAGTAGTAGTAGCTTTCCATTTTAATCCAATTCTTCTTTACCTCCTTGATGCATCTTGCTATTGTTACTACTATCTTTAATAAAATCACTAGAGCACAGGACTACAAAGGCTTCTATAGATTTCCAAAGCAGTGTTTTTCAGAGCATCTCTTATCACTGTGGAAACAGGCGCAATCTACTTTAATCAGAGGCAAAGGGAAGCAGAGTCCTCTCCTTGAGAACAAGACAAGAGTCTCATACGGTCAGGTCTTCCCCAGGAAATCTGTCACTCGAACTTGGTAGGTTGAATGAGGTGGATCCTCACCCGCTGCATCCTGCCGGGCTGACGCAGAACTTCTGGACAGCTTCTAGCAGCAGTTCTCACTCACCCTGGTCTGTACTGGAAATTCGTTTTGACTTGCACAGGAAAGATTTACAGTCTTGCCTGTAAAAGTTTATTTGACCCCTTAAATCAGCCAGTCCTGCAGAGCAGCAAACGCACCCTTCGGGAAGCAAAACAGGGAGATGCCCTAACACTTGTCATTGCTTCCCAACCCTCTTTGACAATGTGACAAGTCTGAAATGCAGGAAAATCCAAATGACAAAGCTCTTGCAGTTATTTATTCGTGGCTGAGGGGATATGTACCTTATCAAGGAAGACGATTTTCAAGAGAATAATGGTGGTGTAGTTTTAAGGGTGTCACATCATGTTTGATGTCTTGAGGAGGGCACAGGATTTCTAGGCTTTTATGGTTGCACATGGATGTGCAGGGTCAGCTCTTCAAACTGTGAAACACTTGTGCTAAATTTACTTACAGGTAGACAACCAGATACTATAGTCAAGATGACTACCAAAGAGATCAGTGAAGGCCAGTGAGGGAAAAATGGACGAATTAATCCCTTGCTTAAACAAGTGCAATCTAGATTGAATTTGACCTTTTACTTTCTAAGCTACATTTGGTTAGCCCACTAGTACAGCACTGGGAACCCACAGAGCTTAGTGAGTTGGAAACACTGAGATCTGCTGGGAAGGTCATGGGAGCACAGAGCATCCACTCCCGCAGTGATATCGTGCTGTACAGTGCTCCAAGAGAGCAAAGGCAGACACCTAAGATTGCCCTAAGTAACAACATGATCTACGAATGACTCCCCTTTTGTGATGGGTGAAATATCTTGAAATGTAGAAGTGAACCACTGCTCAGCTAAGACAGCTGCACTGTTAAGCCAGCCAGGAATTTTTCGACAGGGAGGCACTGCAGAACAAGTGAATACTTCTGTAGCTTTGTCTTAGGCAGTAGATAAACCCCTGAATCTCCCTTATAAATAGATGTTCCTGGGGTACTGTGTCTGTATATCCTGGTGATGCACTTTCAGACATACCTCTAGTGCAATGTTCAGTTACCCTCTAGTTCCTAATAACATCGCTCACAAACCCTATCACACTATCATCTGCCTTATTGTGCCTGATTTCCAGAGAACCGTTCACTGCTTTCGTGCCTCCTGACCAATGCTGCATCAGTTCTCACAAACTCCAGCTCAAGAGGCCAAACAGCAAGTTCTTGCCCTGTGTTTGCGTTGGCGTGTGCTGCGTCCTCTGCAGCAAAGAGCTTTGCATAAAAGGACAAAGAGAGAGAAAACAAGTGAACCGCAAAACCAGCAGTTCTGATTATTTTTTGGTAGATATAGCAATCGACTCTCCTTAGCAGAAAAACACAAAATACCCGAGCCCCTTGTTAACATTTATTTATATGCTCCTCTGCTGAAAGGAAACAAACTTGCTGATATCTGAAAACCCATCCATGCGGTCAATGGAAATTCACCCTTGACTGAAATAGGTGAGAACTGAAAACCTTTCTGAGAGTCAGTAATGGCCAATTCTTCAAAGATGCGTAAGTACCCAGCAGCCACTGAAATCTAGGGGTGTGTTGTGTATAGGTGCGTTTAGAAGTTTTGGGTTTTATCCTCAATGGGAACTGGGTCCATTTCTCATCGGAACTGTCATTCGTTTTTACATCCATGTAGTTTGCTGCCAGACCTTCATCCTTAGCTTTTCAAGATTAAAGAGAGCTCAGAGAAGATGCACGATAATGTGTATTTTATCACCTTGAGTGATTCCTAGTACACTCTTAATTAAGGGTCTTAGACAGCAAAGATGCTACTGGGCTTATCTTCAAAGAGAGACCCCACCAAATACAGAGTTATTTAACTTCAGTTGAGTTGCACCTGAGTGCACACATATAAACATGTGAGCACACGCAGGGGCTTGTAAATCATTTGATATGGAAATGTAAAATCAGTAAACTGAGGTTACTGCCAAATGCCATCAGCACTTGAAGTATGAGTCACCTTGTTGTCGGAAGTTTTTAAGTTTCCTCTGATGAATCACTCTCTCGTATTGCACTTCAGCGTTATGTTTGTACTCCACATCTCAGCCCGAGCCAAGGGAGATGGGTGCCTGGTCCAAGTTTTTTTTTGTTAGAATGTGCGTCCATTCATGTGGTCATAATCCAAGGCTGGTCACAGAATGAAGTAGATGACACTCCAATATCACACTCCTAAGACTGTTGTTGTGATATTGTTGGCTGTCACCATAAAACAGTCTTTTGCAGGAGACGCTGCATATCTTTTATCTAAGCCTTCTGCTCCTGAAACATATTGGAAAGTTTCCAAGAATAACGTTCTTTTCTCATTTGTTTTTTCCTCAGATAAAATTACTGAATAAAAACAGACATTAGACAGGAAGAAAATACGAAAAACTAAAAAGAGTGGAGCTGTTATTGCACAGTATTTTCTCCTTGGGAAGCTACATAGCATTTTTTCATGCTGTGCAACTGTCTTCCTTGTTCAAAGAAATTATATCACTCAGCCTTGTAAGGTAATAGAGAAACAGGTATATTAAATTAGCTGAAAATTTTGCTATAGGGGGAAACCAGTTTTTTATACAGTAGATGATATGCACCATCCATCTTTTTTGAAGTGCATGTAGAAACCAGAGGCATTAGGACAGATAATAAAATGCAATAACAAAGCAGTACAAATGGAACAGTTATAAAAGTACAATAACTTCTACAGATTTGCCAGCAAGTACATCTGCTCAGGAGTTACTCTCTGCCCAAACAGTAACAGTTCTTCCCATGCAGCATCCCTCCCCAAAGAAGGGAGCTGCTTGCTTTGCTGGAAAATCTTTGATATCTTTCAGCAGCACTTGCTGGCACGAGTCAATCCAAGTGGAAAAGCTTTTTCTGGGTATTAAGCCCCTCTGCGTTCTGATTAATGACTTAGGAGTAAGATGAAGAAGATAATGCATTAATCACAAAGCTGGAAGAAACAGGATAATTAATTACATAGCTTAAATTAAAAAAAATACAGAGTTATTTAAAATGTCAATTTCAAGCATGTCTACAGATTTCAGATATCTGAAATGCCAGTTATTCTGTTATGAAACACCAGAAGGATCTGTATTTCCAGCATGGTTCTCATAATTTCTTGAAAACCAGGCCATTTCTGTGTGATTCAAACAGTGTAATAAAACAATTGAGCCACTCAGAAGGATATTCAGACTCTGGTGTCTACTCTGGGATTTAAATTCAAAAGAAAGAGTATTCTATCAAATTCAGGTTCATTAAGACAGAAGAAAAGGGCATTTACACTTGCTTGTTTGAGTATGGTTTTTAAAATCTCTGGACATACCTGAAAATCTTGGCCTGAGCAAATCCATGGCATGGTTTTGGGTCAGCAGGAGCAATTTCTAATAAACGGGTTGGGGTGACAGTAAAAAATAACTGTGAGCGCTGAAACCCACTGAAATGAAGGGAATGGCTCCGTCTCATCGTGCTAGAACTTGGATGAGGTCTGCAGAGAATAAACACCCAGTGACCATGTGCTGTAGGAGGGAAAGGGGCACTGAAACCAGCTGTATCCAGATGTGCCCAAGGTTACTGTGTACTGTGATCAAGGTACTGTAGAAAAGGATCTTACACTCAACATGTGTAGGAGATGAATGGATTTCAAGTCAGAAAGGGGACCTTATACCAAAGAGCGTGACAAGGCATTCAGGAAAAGGGCATACAGAAATCCTGAAAAATAATAATGCTGATGAGCCAGGCAAAGAAACATGAAGTGGGCTCTCAGCTGTGGGACACAATCAGACTCAAGCAGCGTTTTGCATCTGTGTGTGTCCCTCCCACCCCTCCTAAGGAAGAGTGTGGGCACCTGGGACACGTATGAGGAAAGGTTTTGGAAATGATGACAGTGACTCTGAGATGGAAAAGGGATCTCAGGTGTCCTTGGAGACATAGATAGAGGAGTCTAGGTTAGGAAAGGCATGTTCTGAAGATATTAGACTGTAATAGTAAGAATTTTCCTGTGTTTGAATATGAAACTTTAAGCAATTGGCCATGGTAAGGGAAGTCCTGAACTAAAGACCAATTAGTCTGATTTATGTCCAAGGCTTTTATCTATCTATCTATCTAT
>NW_009705542.1:0-11084 GCF_000703405.1 Apaloderma vittatum | reverse complement strand
ACTTACTGAGGGTGCATTGATATGAATAACCTGTTCCATTAATAGGAGATGTGCTGAAAAACAATACCTAAGACTATGCGTTTTTTTTCCTTCCCCCAAGTACTCTGTTTAAAAAGAACCAGAATTCATTACCTCTAAGCACCTTTTTTTGTGATATGAAATTGGAAAAGATACTGACTACATCCCTGCTGCCTTTGAAGGAATCATTCAAATTCCGTTGAAGTAATTTGGAGTTAACTTCAGCTTTTCAGAAGGAAAGCTGAACAAGTAAAATAAAGATTCATTGGGAATTACTGGATTGACAATCCACACCATTTGTAAATTCTGCTCATGTGGAAATACTTGGGAAGTAAGAGTAGTTGGAAACTAAATTGAGAGAGCTCACTACCACGCTTTGACTGTTCCCTACATGTCTGCTAATGGTCACTGTCAGAGGCAGTGGCTATCTTGGGCTAGATAGGTCCTTGGTCTGAACCAGTACTGGTATTCTGAACCAGTGCTGTTTTTCTTTCATTAAATATGATTGAAATCTCCAGTAAGAAGGTAAAACCCATCTTTCGTGGAGATATTTGTCACTAGAGCAGTTGCCAAATAGCTAACAAATGCTGATGTAGTGACTTCTAAAGGTAGTAAAAACCAGCATGCACAAAAATAGTTTACAGCTTTTCACTAGGTCTGCAAGGGCGTGATAATTCTTCTAACAGTGCGGATTTAAGCTTAGTGGTGATGGGCTTTTCAGTCTTGATAGGCTGCTCTTCTGTGCAAAGACAATTCAGTTGCTTATCACATAACAGCACTGTATTCTTTTTTCTTTGGCATCTTATGTCGCTATGTTTTTTTACTTTCCCAGCTCAATGTCGATTGCAGCGAGCCTCGTGAGTGAAGATACAAAGACCAAGTTTTTGAACAAAATGGGCCAGCTGACCACATCGGGTGCAATGTTGGCTAACGTGTTTCAGAGGAAGAAGTAAGATGGGAAAAGGAACTCCCAGCTAACACTAAGGTGGACCTCACAGAGACTGGTTCCTGTACTTGAAGTACTTGCCTTTTAATTTCTTCTGTCTTATGTTCTTGTAGTATAATTTTATTCTAACCTCCAAAGATATTTGCACTGCTTTTGAATATCGCTGTGTATCTGTTAATTTTGGGTTAACTGTGGTTGATATAAAACTGAAATCATAGTCTGTACCAAGTCCCTGTTCTGTGTTCTTGTCTTTCCAGCATAATTTTTTTTATATAGTGGAAGGGTTGTTTTATTTTTTTTATTTTATGATGGGATATCAGCAAATATCTGTATTATACATGGAGCTATTCTGACGGTACTTAATGTAAATTTGAAGTCATTGTCATGAAGTAATAAAAGTGGAGATTACGTATGTATTTAAATTATGACAGAGTAATGCAGATTTTTTTACTATGTTTCTAAAAAGAAAAGGAAGAGCCACCAGCATTTGTCTGTGCTTCTAGGGTTGTTTTTGTAAGTATTGTGCATCTTGAATCCAGAGGAATTGCAGTATCTAATGTATGAGACTGGTTGTGCTGCATCAGTCTGCGGGGAATGCTCATGTTTGAGATGCTTTATGCTGACATTGTAAATGCTGTAAAAAGTCCTTCAGATAAAATTCTCACATCTGTTATGGGTTTTTGAGGGATATTTTCTTTTGTTGAGGTTTTTGTTTTGTTTAAAGCACTTTAACAGCCAGTCTGCACATCCAGAGGCACATCCACTAAATACAAGAAAAAACATAAGAAATTAATAAATGTTAACAAATGTGTAAGGTAGTTCACAGGGGCCCCAGTACAGTTCTGCAGGCAGGGGAAACCTGTGCAGGAGAAAGTGCTTTCATCTTGCAGTCAGTGTGCAGTTCTATGTCCTGTGAAAGCTGAAGTTAAGATATTTTGTTGTTTAGATTGAATCTCAGTTCAAGTTTAATTTCAGAGTATTTGAAATTATTTTAAGAGAGTTTGACATGCAGTTTCTTTAAAATGTTAAGTAGACTGCATACGTACTTTATAAAAATGACGTTGCAAAGACTATCTTCAACAACTACCAGATATTTTTGTTAGCAAGGAAGTATTAGCAACTAAATCCTTTTATTCTTACGCAGCACCTTTTTTTTTTTTTCTTCCTCCTTTATGTCAATGTAAGCTTCTGAAAGTAAACTCAAGTGCGTGCATGGACTGGTCTGAGGTAGCAAAATATAAAAGCTCAGGCATTTTCTGACACGGAAGGATTAACATCTTTGAGGACAAGGGAAGCAAAAGGAGTGAGGGAAGGAAGGATTCCCTTCTGAAGCCAGCGTATGGATGGAGTAGCACTTTGGGTAGTGCCCTTAGATGGGAATATTGGAGATAACTTGAGACTCCTGCCTGCTTTGTGCCTGTTGGCTCTGCGTATCCAGCTGCCTGCCATGTCTGCGTCACGCCAGGGCCTGCTCCACACTCGCGCACTGTTGGTCCCTTTACACTGCACTGATGTGAAACATTTCTCTTGCGATTAGAGACAGCTCCATGCCTGCGTGTCGCTTGTTACCATGAAAGTATACTTTTAGCAGACTGACTGTGAAATGGAGACATTCCTGAGGAATGGGAAGTGGTGACATTCCTCTCTATTGTTCCATTGTCAATAAAAAGTTTTGTATACCTGCCTTGTCTTGTTACTTCTAGTCTCCTCCAAAAAAGATTATCACATCAAACCAGCTGTTACGTGAGAGAGGTCTAATGCACACATTCTTTAGCATCAGCTTTTTTTTTTTTTTTTTTTTTTTACATAGCAGAGGGTAGAATGAACCTGCTGGATTTCCAGTCTCAGTCTGCCTATTTCACTCTGGCTTCTAGTCATGTGGCATTTTCTTGCAGGGTCTCCTCCTCTCCTGTGCCACACTTCTTTTATTTTTTTTTCCTATGTCTGTTCCCATAGTTGCAGTGCCAGAGACAGCTTTGTAGTCGTGAGACCAAAATGAATTCTTTATGGTTAAATTCCTGCTTTCCAAAGCGGGGCAGCTGCCTTTGAGAGTGGCTCCCAACCCACACTGAACTTCAGCCAGTGGTTGGAAACCTGCTAATTGGCACAACCCAAAAAACTCGGACAGCAGTTTAGCTGTAGATGATTGTGGGATGAGACTAGTTTGTTAGCATAAATGTCGTAGCACCTTTGCCCAGCTAGGTTTCATCTCTCCAGCCCTTTGCAAAGTTTAGCTTTCTTTTGCTAGTCAGCATTTTACTTCTTACTAGTTGATCCAAGTTGGAATTTGAGTGAAAATCCAGGTATGCCAGCTCTGCTGTCGTGGTAACTACTGAGGTAAAAAAAAAAAAATCGGTGTAAGTGACAAACCTTATGCAGTTGTCTCAGGAGTTTTTTCTCCTAAATTTCAGATTTCTGTTAGTATACATTGCTTGCAGGAGTTGTTTTTTAATGTTTATTTGTTTACCAGATGTTGACAAATTTTGAAGAAGATGGCAAGAAGTTGTTCTCTGTGGTGAGTGGTTTTAGTTTTTTTCCTTTTTATTCCTAGCTGTGGCACTGTAGCATTCAGGAGTGGGAAAGAAAAATGAGAAGTCTTTAAAGAAAACAATTGCCAGAATAATTTAAATTAACTGTTTTTCTCCTGTTGTTTCACAAAGCAAGTTAAGTAAACCTTTTGGGAGAAAAAGCTTCATTAAAACAAGACAGTTGGATATCCAGCATGGGGAGCAATTAGTCCCCAACGGTTACTTGAATTGCTTATTATTTTTTCCAAAATAAGGAATCTGTGAGGTTTTGTGGGCTTTTTGTTTTTGTTTTTTTTTTTAAATAGGTGGCCTTTATAAGCTCTGCCTGCATTTCTACAACTTGTTAACTTTAAATAGGGAAGGTCTCATGCTGATCCTAGTGTAACTTCAGAATCTTATTTAAAGGATTGATTTTTTTGTGCTCTTAAGCAAAGATGATCAGTGGGCTGAAGGTATATGACTGCCTGAATGAGTGTTCTGTAGATTAAACATGAGGCTGGCTGATACTGTGCATATATTCGGTTCTGAAAGAAGTCATTTTCTAAAACTAAGTGAAGCCACTTACTCTTTTCTTATCTTCTAGTCAAGGTGAATAAAGGGAGCTCTTTAAGAAAAGCTGCACATTCTTATATCAGTCTTTTCCACTCCGCTTTCACACCAAGAAGAGAAAAAATGCTACTATTGCTGTACGTAGAAGTATACTCTGGTTAGAATTAAAAGTTGTTTTTGAATTGATTAGCAGCTAGAGAAAATGAGGAAGCTGATGCTTACAAATTAAGAAGTTAAGAGATAAAAATTGCACGTGGAAAAGATCTGTTGTGAAGAACAAGGAGGAGTTTTTCTAACATATTGTGGGAATTCATTGCTACATATGGATGATGATTCAAAACAGTGCAAAAAAAGCAGAAGTGTGGAATATTTCTGTTCTCTGTGTTGTGACAGTGATAATGATATTTTTCTGTTCCAGGAGTAAGTTGCTCTACATTTCAGTGCAGTTTCTAAAGGTGGGTTTCATGCATAAAAAATGTTTTTAGTAATTTCCTGTGTGCAACTTACTCATTGATCTTTAGGAAAACCACAAAGTACCAATGAAGCTTCACAGGGTAGAAAAATCTTTGCTGATACAAGATCTCTGCTGATACAAGAAGCTGGTTGGTGTGGTACTGTAGAATCACAGACTTTTCTGTGTCAGATGTAAATGCTGATGAATTACAGGGCTGCAGTAAGGGGCTAGGCAACAAGATTTAAAGGAAAATGGTTTGGTGGTTTACTGAGTGCATTTGGCTAACGTTTCTAGCACACACGTTCCGATATGTAGCTAATGTGTTTTAGACTATAAAATGGGTCAACAAAGGCATGGAGGCATGCTGTTACTGAATAAGGAGGCTAATCAAATCCTGGGGTTTCGTACTGTATGCGAATATATCATGTGTTAACTAATCTCGATGAGTAACCATGAATGAGTACCCATGTTCCAAAGAAGCTGTTTCTAAAGCGATCTGCGTTTAGATTTAATGCTGGTCAGGTTTTGTGCTTACAGGTAAGCTGTAAGAAAAGATGATTCTGCTTTTGTATAGTTTGTAAGAGACAGGCAAGTTGGTGGTAAACAGCCTGTGTCTTTGGAGGCATCTGCTCTAGGTATGGAGCTTGAACTTCCATCATACTTCCGATGTGTTGAGCGGCTTCCTTAGGCTGAAGTCTTCTAGTTCCTAGAAACTTCGAGCGTGAGCGGTTCTGCTGTAGAAGTCGATGACTTGAGAAGGTGACTCACAAATCGGCATAAAGGGCCAGCGCTGTGACAGTGGTCTGTCTGGTTCCTTTCCCAGTACTGGTGCTGCATGTGCTGCTCACCGTGCCCCACACTTGTGTTGATTATGGTCTTGTGCTGCTGCTCTTTGCCCTGCATTTAATGGAGATTCTTCCCAGTCCCCCAAGCCTGAGAAACTTCTTCAGCTTCCCTTGCAGCTGAGGTGGAGGCAATGTGATGAAGTCCTCCTAAAGTTACAGCAGCTGCAGCGTGTGCCTTTTAGGATCCCATGTGTTATTCTGCCGGGCCTGTCACACCTTCCCTTTAAACATGCTACAAGGGATTTGGGAAGAGGGAACAGGGAAGAAGCAGCTGTACTGTTTTAACAAACAATAAGGTGTCATTTAGATTTTGATCCTTTGCTGAGGGATGAATGCACTGTATTGATCTATGTATTAGTCATCTCCATATTCAGGTGAGTTTTTACAGAAGTTCGAGATCCTTACGTGTGCTGTTAGATAAAATGACAGGGTGGTTCTGGGGAACTGGTAATGGGGTATTGTGCAGTGTTTCAAAGGACTTGCAGTCAGTCCTCTTGCTGAGGGGTTAGTGGGTGTTTAACAGCCTTAAAGACTTATCTCTAGGCAGGACAAGGCAAGCTCCCCAGTCTGTGCCAGTATTGCTCTTGACCTAGGGATGAATATATGACCTCACTCTTGGAGCTCATCAGGTTGGTATCTTACAAGCATGAACAAATATGCAAAGTTAACGATTCACCATGACTTTGTATCTCTTGCCAGAAGTCTGTAGGCATCGTTACTGCCACAGTGGTTGGTGATAACCTATCAGCCCGATGTGTGCTTGCATGTACTTCAAACATTTGACGTATTAGCAGTGGCTGGTTGTGGGCTTTTTTCTTCTGAATGCTGCAAACTTCAAGTTTTTGACAGGCATTCAGCAATGGTAAATTTCTTGTGGCATTGTAAAAAGTGCGTTGTGTAAACCATGTCAGGATGACTTAAGGAGCTTTGTCACAGCTGCTCTGACATGAAAAATATTTTTGTGTTTGAAAATCTCAGGAGATTGGGCAATAGTCTGCTATAAACTTGCATTTCACAGGAAGAAAACAATTTCAAGTTGATGGCATAGGTTTGTGTATGATTTTTTTTAAAGTAGTAAAATCATTTTTTAATGGATTAATTTTAATAGCTAGAGACCTCAGCTGAAATTAGAGCTCCCTGTGCTAAACATGCGTTGATCTTTTTCTACCTTTTTTTTTTCCTTTAGCTCAGCATAGAAAGCTCCACATATTGGATGATAATAAACCATTCCACTCCATGTGGCAGATGATGAGGCAGCCTTTTTCCCTGGCCCTGTGACGAACTCTGTGCATGGCTTGTTGAACCCATATAAGCTGCGCTGCAACCCACCTGCCCCCCAAGGCATCCTCCTGATTTAGAGGGCTCTTTCCTAGAGCTCTGTCTTTGGACATGCACTGGGTTTCTTGCTCACCTGCTGAGAGACAGGTGCTCATATTTACAAAGCCTTTACTTAGTTCAGAGTCCAAATTCCCAGCCAACCTTTACAACGTATCTAGTGGAAGAAAAACGCTGATCTTGATCCAAAAAAACCTTTCATCTCATCCCCCATCTCTCGGCAAGATGTGAAAGGCAGGGGGATGGAAGCTTCTTCACAGCCTTTTTGCACGGTGTGAAAAGTATCTTGGGGTGCAACCATGTGCCTTTTGGTTTTGCTTCTCTGCACAGGTTTTCTTCATTTTGTTTCAAAGACCTTGGTTTAATACACAGCCTCCTGGGATAATGGGGCCCCTGGGTAAGGGGAGCTCAGTGGCATGGATAAAGTGATGAAGGAGTAGCTGGGGATGTAAATTTGAGCCTACAGGTGCTGTTCAGATGCCCAGTCAGCTGGTGTGCTCACCAAACCAGGCCTGTCTTTGCTCTCCAGGTTGAACGTTTTGGAAAGAAGTGAATCAAATTCCAGGATTAGCTGGGACTTATCCAAGCTCCTGGAAGAGAGGCCTTCTTACACTGATGCTGAAGTGATTTCTTTTTCAGACAGTTACAAAACTTGCAGTATTGCACTGAATGCTGTAGTTCTCTAAAAATATTATTATGTGCTTTTCACTTTTCTCTTTCTAGGAACGCGGTAAGAAGAGATCTGTACTGACCACAGACCTGCAAGTGGTCAGACATGCTCATGGTTTGTTTTCTGTGGCAGGCTCCACTGAGGAAGGGATCCTGATATTACCTCAGGGGAATATTTTGATTATGTCACACCTCTACAGCTGCAGATGGTTTTATTCTCTAGAAAGGGCGTCCCAAAGGCCCGTCCAATTTCGACTTGCATGCCACAGTGGTTAGAAACAGGAGGCACCCGAGCACCAACGTAAGTTTGAAATTCTCAGATTTCAAGCATTTTCGTTTTATTCAAAATAGATGTTTCACAAAGATAGCAGAAAACCTAGTGTTCCGTAATAGAAAAAAATAAATATCTTTCCTATATATAAAAATACTGGCAAGCCAGTTTTGGTATAAATTTTTAGTTTTTACTTGTGCTACGTAGAATGATACATGTGATAAATATAAGAACATTGGCAGTGCTTTCTCCTATATATTTCCTAGTTCATATTTTCGAGCATTCACATTCCAGTTTCTAACAATCTACAGCAAAACGTAATTAAGGCTATAAAGCACCCAGTGGCGGCTTCTGTGGGTTTTGGCTTAGAAACACAAAATCTAACTCAGAGGAAAATGTCTGAGCTTTCAAAAAGAGGCTGTTTTCACATAGTGCTAGAAAATGAGAGAAATTTTCGGCCTGAAGAATAAATACTTCAGACAGGATCAGGGGTGAGAATGCAAAAGTAATCGAGCTAACGTGCAATACTGAAATGCCTGGAGCAACTCTGAGCTGAGCAAGGCTTGGCTTTACTCAGTGGCTTCACAGCGTTTACTCAACACCTTCAGAGTGAGCCAGTAATGTGTCTAACTGCTCATGACAGCGTCAGTTTGCTCCTGTAAATCTGTGGTTAGAATGAGCAGCTGGTAAATAAACACAGCCTATAGCCTTGGTATTGTGCTAAATCTGAAAAGGGGAAGAGACTTAACAGACTGTTCTGTTTAAGAAGCAACATTTCCTTGTACCTTAAACATGAACATTTTAAAACAGCCCGTCCAGCACAGGTCTGCAGGTTTTCAGCCGTGGGTGGAGGTGGCTCTGACAGAAGGATCTCTACCCGGCGCTGCCCTGCCGTCTCTCCAGTCTCCCCCCAGGACTGACTGGGAGTAGCACCGCTGCTAGCAGCCAGACACGTACGGTACCTACACCTCACGCCTTACCTTGCAAAGGCCCTGGTGAAGTCAGCTTTTTACATGTTGCCTAACGGGCAAGCTGGATGCCACAGCCATCCCACCCACCCCTCGCTCCCAGCTCAAATTTTGTTCCCTAGTAGAGCTGTAGCCTGTCCAGCCCAAGTGCAGTGAGACCCTGACTGCTCTGGCAGGTCAACAGGGCTCTGGCGCTGCAGTTGCAAGTTCTATGGCTTGCTAAAACCCCCTGGTGTGTCCCTTGCCCTCACTCTTCTTGAGGTGAATGGGCAGTGGGACCAGCCGCTAGCCCTAAGCCAGACATGTCACATGGTGTCATTTTGTCCCATAAGCCCATTGTGGAGCATCAAACCCATGTAGAGGCCACCAGTGCCCAAATGGCCACATCATGTTGGACACCAAGCAGGGGAATGTAAGCACTGAGACCTGCTTGAGCAGAGATGGGGCAGGGCCCAGTGCTTGCGGAGGACATTGAGGGTGCTAAATGTCGTGGTTTAACCCCAGCCAGCAACTAAGCTCCACACAGCCGCTCACTCACTCCTCACGGTGGGGCAGGGGAAAGAATCAGAGAGCCAATGTGGAAAAACTTGTGGGTTGAGATAAAGACAGTTTAATAGGTAGAGCAAAAGCTGTGCCTGCAAGTAAAGCAAAATAAGGAATTCACTCACCACTTCCCATCGACAGGCAGGTGCTCAGCCATCTCCAGGAACGCAGGGCTCCCTCATATGGAACGATGACTTGGGGAGACAAATGTCATCACTCTGAACATAAAATCACAGAATCATAGACTGTGTTGGGCTGGAAGGGACCTGTAAAGGTCATCTAGTCCAAGCCCCTTGCAGTGGGCAGGGACATCTTTAACTAGATGGAGTTGCTCAGAGCCCCATCTCCCCCTCCCCTCTTTTCCCACCTTTATGTCCTGAGCATGACACCATACAATATGGAATATCCTTTTGGTCAGTTGAAGTCAGTTGTCTCAGCTGTGTCCCCTCCGAACTTCTCATGCACCTCCAACCCACTTGCTGATGGGATGGTGTGAGGAGCAGAAAAGGCCTTGACGCTGTGCAAGCACTGCCGAGCAATGGCAAAAACATCCCTGTGTTATCAACAGCTGTTTCCAGCACAAATCCAAAACACAGCCCTTTGCCAGCCACTGTGAGGAAAATTAACTCTACCACAGCCAAAACCAGCATGGTGTTGAAAGGGGCTTTAGGAAGATTAGAAAGGTCTGCCTTGATGGCCTCTGGAAATTACGTAGAGGTGAAGGTCGTAGCTTCATTTTGCTGTGCAGTCCGGCCCCCCATGCTAGCAGGAGGACAGAAACCCAGCAGCCATTCCCTCCTGAATGCTCCCAGGCTCCAAGGATCACTCCTCTAAGCAGAAATCAGACCATGGCAGCACAGGTGAAGGTTTTATTTATTTTATTTTATATCCTCTTCATCTTGTGCATTTGAATTTAGTTATTTATTTGCGAACGTAGAGCAACTTAGAACTTTTTTTTTTTCCTGGTCAAGGGTTAAATCTAAATACACAAGTGAAAGAACAACTTCCTTATTTGCCTAAGCTTATTTCACAGCAGGGTGTGAGCACTGGGAGGCAGGGAAGGTGGTGTCACAACATGGTCAACTCTGCCGGACCCTCAGCCCCCGAAAATCAGCGCTGCCCTGTCCTGCCCCACCACAGAGGATTCCTGCTCCCTTTGCCAGGCGAGAGGGCTGAGCCCAGGCTTGAAGAGCAATGCCTGCAGCTGCAGCCAGGCAAGGCAGCCACTGCTGGGTTGGTGACGTTGGTGATGAGTCTGTTTTGGGGGTCAAGAGGCCATTCTGCCCCGTCCCAAGTCACGTGGTATGGTCTGGCCTCCTGCCCAGCGTGGGGTGTTTTCGGAGAGCTCGCAAAGCACATCTCCTGCTTTTCGTTCCCCTGGCAGCAATCCCTCCTGCCATCAGCCAAAGTCACGTCCTTGGGAGGGGGGCTCTCCAGCTGTGCCGAAATATTGAGGCTGGTACCCATGGGAGCAGAGATGGGACAGGGGATGAGATGGGACAGGATGGGAGGGGAGGCTTCCCCCAGTGCCGGGGGCACGTGCCCGCAGCGGGGTGGTTGCATCGGGGCGGATTGGGGAGCGACGGCCTCGGCGGGGGCCCAGGGTGTCCTCTGATATCGCAAGGAGGTGCTGAGGAGAAGGTGACGATTACCCGGGGCGGATGCACGGGCGAGGGAAGAGGAGGGCTGGGAAAGGAAAGCAGAGGGTGAGAGGCAGGTGGATGGGTGGCCCTGCTGAGAAGGACTGGGAAAGGTGTCCTCATCCATGGGAGGAGGGACGTGGGCTTGGTGACTAAACTTCTTGTAAAAGGGGGTGGAGAAAGGAAAGGGAGGGACAAAAAGAGGGAAAAAAAAAACCTCTGCATGTCAAGTCTGAGGAAATGCTGTGGGAACTGCAGCCAAGTGCCTTTTTTTTTTTTCTTTTTTTTTTCCTCTCTTTTTCTTTCTCTCTTTTCCTC
>NW_009705541.1:3701-19189 GCF_000703405.1 Apaloderma vittatum | reverse complement strand
TCATGTTCAGGTGGAACTTCCTATGTTCTAGTCTACATCCATTATTCCTTGTCCTATTCCTTGGCACCACTGAGAAGAGACCAGCACCTTCCTCTTGACCCTCACTCCTCAGGTATTTATATACATTCATAAGATCCCCTCTCAGCCTTCTCTTTTCAAGGCTAAACAGCCCCAGCTCTCTCAGTCTTATCTTCACAGGAGAGATGTTCAAGTCCCTTGACCATCCTCATGGCACAGTTCCATTAAAACCAAAACTCCCCAGATCCTCACAAATTCAGGAGGCTCTTTGTTACTGCTGCAGAAAGGGAAAAGGGGAGAGAGATACAGCAGGTTCCCCCAGGAACATCTTCAGATGAACGTGTGCCCGTGGTCTTCTAAACCTCCAGAGCTAGTACTGAAATGAGAGAAATCTCTTCCAAATACACTCCATATTAAAGGGCACGTGGCCCCCAAACAAGGCTAGAAGCAAACACAAATCTCATCACATAGCCTGAAAATGGGTTTAAGCCACACGAGGGCTACTGAGATGGTTTGCAGAAGGATCAGCACCAACTTCTCTAAGAAGTGACAAACTCCAAGTGCTCTGTGTACCAAGTTGATTTGGTTTTTTTTTTTGAACTGAAGGAAAGCGGACAAACCACCCACATTTGGTTTGGTTGTTTTGTGTTTGGGTTGGTTTTTTTTCCCCCCTTGATTTTCTGCTAACTGGTTTGACATAAAAGAAATACAAAAAAAAAAAAAAAGAATTTAGCCGACAGCTGCAGCGCGGCTTCCTGCGCTCCGCGGCAGCCAGGTCAGCGGGGCTCACCCTGCGTGCAGATGGTGAGGGCACGGCCTGTGGAAGCGGTCCTGGAGGAGAAGCCAGCCGCTGCCTTTGTAGGGCAGGAAGATCGAAAGGAGAGAGGCCCATGAGTGCAACTATCTTTGGAGCCCACACACTGGATGAAGTGCCAGGAAATCTCAGCATTTCCATGGCAATTCCATGCATGAACCCAACCGTAGCTCCCACCCACCTGCTAATCCTTTTTTCAAGCGGCTGTTAATTACCTCTTACGCTTCCCTTCAGATGGGAAGCAGCTAGGGGCTGGTAAAAAGGCTCAGCAGGGAATGCATTATTCATGCAACTACTACCCAGAAAAGATGCAATCGTTATTGTCCAGCACAGACAGCAGCATTTTAAACAGAGGCAAAAAGCAAACCCAACCCTTGACTTCATGAGATATTCATCAAACATCTGTTCTTTAGCTGCCAAGTCATGACCTGGAAGAAGTCGGCAAGGATCTGAGGCTTGGCTACCTGGTAGCTGGTCCGTGAGGGAGGGAGAGACCTATCTCCGGATGGGTCTGACGTGGCACGTGTGCAACATGGATCTTCCCCTGCTGCCACCTTCAGCTTCCTACGAAGCGCCTCTGTGCCCCTCTGAAAAGAGCCCTCACAAGCCGAGGACGCACACTTTCTGCTTTTGAATCTGAAGCCCATCCTGGATTATGGCCACATTGGCCAGGGCCTCACCCCCTGCTCTGTCTGCAGCCAAGACAGAACCAAACTGAGCTGCTACTGGTACAGTGTGTCACCCTTATTTCATTTTTCTGCTTGAGATACAACTTCCTCCAGCTCCACTAGAAGATAAATACGTCTCTGGTCACCCTGCTCAAGAAGTGTCAGGACCATTCAGACTGATACAACTCAGGTTCATTTCATTTGTCACCTCATGAGACCTCACAGCCTCCGGATACCGAAGCTGGCAGCTGTGTGACTCCTTGAGCTGACCAGAAGGAGCTGCCCGCAGGAGTCGTGAAGACAGAACTGTGCCTCTTGAATCTATAGCTCACGCTGTCACTGCAGACTTCACATGAAGTCCAAAACACATGCGTAGGTGCAGTGAGGAGTCACACACCTCACCAGTACTGTCCAGGTAAAATGTTAAAGGTGGGCAGTGGTCCCTGCAGTGGTGGAGGGCAGCGGACCCATGGTTTCCTTCCCAGCATGGACGTCGGCACCTCCTGGTGCAGGAGGAGAGCCTGAGGGACAATCAGAGCCAGAACAACTGCAAACCATTCAAGTGGAAGAAGCTGCTCCACCAGCTGTCATACAACAGCTTGTCCACAGCGTCTGGCCAGCCGCAGGGCAGAGCGTCAGGGACCTACCAGTGCAGAACGTGTTCTCGGGCTCCAAATCCTCTCCAACCACTTGTCACCCCTCGAGAGGCGGCAAGTCACCACTTCTGTTCTACGGCACCCAAGAGCCTCTCCAGTTCCCAGACTAGCTGTGCTCTGGAGTGGGCATGTCTTGGGAAACCACCAGCAAATGACTCTTCAAGATCAGCCAAGATCCCTCTGGTTAATGGTGCCAAGCATATCATTTTGTAAATTAAAAACAAAGGCCAGTTTCAAGTACTCGTCTCAACTTGTCAAACTTGCTAATCTGTGTGGGCACAATGACGTTACATATTTCTTAAGACACCACAAAAAGAGTGGTGACAGCTGCCCCTGTTCCTCCCGAAACGAATGCTCCTATGGAAGACTCGGAGCCAACACACAGGATCGTGCACCTCTACTCACGCACTGACAGCACGGCAACGCAGAGATCCGAGAATTTGGGAACATCTGTGGGTAAATGGAAAAACAAAGCACCCCAAGTACAGCATGTCTGCAATTGCTGATGATCACAAGTGTAGAGAAACCAATTCCCATCTCTGTTTTATAATCACTGAGGTCTATTCAGCCCTATAAAATTTACAGACATGTAAGTAGAATATGACTGGTTTCAAGTAGGACCCAATTTTTTACTGAAATGACAGCAGGGTTATAATTCTTGACCAGATATATTTACCATAAACTACCTGTCTGATTTAGCATGCAAAATTCGAGGATAATATTTTCTTCCTAACTTACTTGTCCCTTACTCAAGGTGTTTTCACTTGGCCTTATCTAGGAGTCTTCACAGTCTGTACTACAAAGGTCTGCCACCACACCAACATGGTTTCTCTTTGTCAAACAATTGGATAATTATTTCATTTCATTTAGCGCCTTCAGTAACTACAGATTGCAGAAGCAACTTCATACGCAACGGGAATGTGAAGCTTTATTCAAGACTTCCTAATTAATAAAGAAATTACCTACAGAACAAAAAAATGAGTATGGAAGGAGAAGAGACTCAAACATCCATCATAATGAATTATTGGCTTCTGAAACCAAACCTGCACCATTTCAGGGACCGAGTCTGCACTGGCATTCACACACACGCACCCCTCCTCCGTGTTCAAGCACATCCGCAGTCCCGAGTTGTTGCCAGTGACCAGTTCCCTCGTCTGTGCTTACAGGGAACTGCATTCAGGTGCCAAAGCATTGCACCTGCTTCCACTACGGCATTTTAGGTTAATGGCTTGCTCCTGCTAGGAAAGAAGTCAAACTGGCCCAGAAATCAGCGCTGAATTACATCTGAGCCACAGATGTTCGGTGGAGAAGACGGAGAATCGGTCACAGGGGACGTCAGCAATAACTGGAATTGCCTGCTAAGGGCCAGCCGAAGTGGAGCGCTGCGAACACCCTCTGCCTGGTTACTGCTGCTCCCATCCGTTCCCTTCTCCCATTGCTCTCGCCGCCTCTCCCACAACTGCTGCTCCACCAAGTGCCACACCAGGCCTGGGCAGAGCGACTCGGGGAGCCCAGGACCACTCTGCCAACACCCACCCCAGAACCCCTCTGCTCCCCCACCTGCCTTCATCAGCGACGCCTTTGTCTCACCCAGCTCTGAAGCTACCGTGAAGCAGGCAAGCCAGGTTCCTCCAACAGATTTCTTCTCACCTAGATTTGGGCTCTACATGGATTTGTTGTGTCCAAGACACCTAACAGCAAGACGAAGGGAAGAGGACACACTTGACCTGTAGATCATGTGTCTGTTGGTAATAGAAACATCCAAATCATATTTTCATCACTCCCTTGTCAACCTGGGCTAAGTGTAACAGCCTGTCCAGAGCCCAGGGGCTCGACTGTCCAGCCCCAAGGGCCAATCCACTTGTTATTTACTTCAACACATCTCTCTCGCTCCTCTCTGCTACTTGTTTCCTCACCTGCCACGCAGCACTGCCCAGCACAGTCGTTAGGGCGCTGTGTATCACCAAAGACATGACCACGGACAGCACTGACAGCTGTGCTGGTCAACTTGGGGTATCTTGGGAAAGAAAGAATCCACATTCTTGGTACACGTATCAGCAAGATAACTGGGCACTTATTACTATTAGATACTTAGAATACACCCCTTCTCATCCAATTTGAGGACTTGCTTTGACTCAGATCACTAACCACAAAGGGACTTTCACATTTTCTTTTGCTGTCACAAACGCTTCTCGAGAGGAGGTACCACGCTGGGATAAGCCCCAGCCAACCGCTGCCCATTCACCACAGCGGAGGGACTTGCTGAGCCAAACTCGTATCTGCTGCAGACTGCCTTGTAACCCCACGGGACAAGTTTATAAATCAAGGGAGAATATAGCCACAAGGAGTAGAGAGATGCTAAAAAAAAAAAAAAAAAAGAGTCCTAAATTTATTGCTGTATTTAGCAGCCAAACTGATGATTAAAGCACCTCAGATTTAAAACCTCAGCTCCAGTATCAGAGGCAAAGTGGCAAAGGGGAATCCAGATAAATGCTATTAAAAAACTATCTGTCATCTCAGAAAAATAAATTTCAGAGAAAGAATTCTCTTCCCTGTACCACCTCAGCTGGACCTCTCTGAACCTGATGTTTACGGTACCAACTTCAGATGAAAGAACAGTCTTGGCGACTGAAGATGAACGGAAGGATTTTAGGTTTACAGTATACGAACTTGCAGTGTTGTTCATGGCAGTAGGAATGAAATTAATGCTTTTATTTTTATTTTACACCAGTAGGAGTCCAGCTGATACCCTCAATGAGAAGAGCCAACGAGTGCACTGGCTAGAACCCGGGGCACTGCAAAAGTAGTTACGTCTTTTCAAACTGCACAGCTGAGCAGCTTCTCCTGCAGTTTCAGTTCTGAGACATCCCACTGCCCCTCTGGTCTGCTAAGAGGCTGTCAGCTCCTGTTCTCCTCTGCTCTCCCTCCCTAACGCAAAGCTCCCTGCCACGGCAGCTCTGTCCCTCCCAACACTCACGTACCGCAACGCATCTCCACGGCACAGGGTCCTGCCTCCAGAGACAGCAACTGGCCTGCAGGGCTGAAATGCAGTCAAAAAACAGGGTCAGCAAAACCCAGGAAAGCTATTCAAAATACTGAAGCACGAGGCAGGGATATAAAAACAGAGACGCAACAATATAAAAAAAACGAAGGTCATGGTGGCATTTCGGTAGCTTCAGAGTCAAGTGAGTGAAGGACACGCACAACGTTCGCTGTGGGCTTACCCGAGGCCTGACCGAGCCAGCCCTGCCACGACTTCATTGGGCTCTGCCGCTCCCGAGGAAGGAACATCCCACGCTTCTCTGCAGAGCCACAGAGAAAAGGCAAGTGAAGGGCTGCTCCGGTAAAGGAGCTGCTCTGACAAAACAGAAGGTGACTTAACTGTAACAAAATGGTTCCAGTTCGTCTTCCGCACCGAAATGGGTCTAGAAAACACACCGAAGACGCTGTTGACATTGTGCCACAGAGATGAGTAACCTTTCAGTCCAGACTGTAGCACTAACGTGAATATAAGCAATTGTTACTGGCCCCAAAGGATCAAGTGGTAGCTCCACCACTGGCCTTAGCATTTCCATAGAAACACCGTGACCTACCTTGTTATTCACTTGATAGGCAAACAACATATTCCACAGCAAGTTTTAGGAGACACCCCTGCCATTCTTGTGTTGGCTGCTCCTGGAAGCACCCTGAATCCCTCATGGGGCGAGATTTCACACCCCTGCTCTGCCCTGAACTCACACTGTCTACAGCCCCACCAGAGCACAGGCTCTTTCTAGAAAGGCCACCTCACTGCTCAAGGCCATCCGCCCCACGTCGGCACCGGACACACAGAGAGCTGGGCCCGAGGCACTGCCGGGGTCCGTCTTGGGGACAGGAGCCACGCTGGAGACATTCCGGGTCAGGCTAGACGGGGCTCTGAGCAACCTGATCGAGTTAAAGCTGTCCCTGCCCCCTGCAGTGGGGCTGGACTAGATCACCTTTAGAGGTCCCTTCCAGCCCAACACATTCTGTGGTTCTACAATTCCTCAGAAGGGGCAGACACCGGGGGTGCAAACACAAGCGGCGCAAACACGTGGTGCAGCAACCTCAGCAAAGGCGTTTATTCTCCTGCCACCCCTCCCACTGCTATTTGGCTTGGGGGAGCTCACAAGTGCCCTCTCGTTACACACTCAGTGTTGTCTCTGACGGCTGAAAACATCACGCAAAACCAAAGAAAAGCAATGAAGATGACTTGCTCTGAGCTTAGAAAGAAGCTCCTTCCAGTTTCAGGTAACTACCGCCTTTGGTTTGTACGATGTGAACCAGATGGAGTAGCCACGCTGTTTTTGCAAGAACCACAGCGAATTTGGGTCAAGCCCTGCTAGGCAGCTCTGGCCCAAGGCCCATCATCCCCACAGCACCAAGCACACCTTATACTTGCTGGGATCTCTCCCTCTCTCTTGCTTCCCGAGCCTCCCACACGCAGCTTGCCCAGAGCAGCGGGCCCGCAGTGGGCAGATGGGTGCCACGTCCGCCAGCGACAGCCCCAGCGTTCTGGCAGCAGTAGCTGCCCTCCAAATAACCCAAACGAGCAAAGCAGAAATTACCCGATAACAAAGTACCAGGAAAAATCCCAGCAGAGCTCCCTTCCTTTCCTCAGCAAAGGATCCTTGTGGCCGAATCCCACCTTAGGGGGATGCATCGCTGCTTCCCCTCACAGCAGGAAGTTTTGCAAACGCCCCGCCCCATGCCCTGGGTGTCTTTCTCTTCTTGCAGTTCAAATACATGGAGAAAAAAGAAAACCAAAGCAGGATCTCAGTGTGGGGCCTCTGACACCTAAGCTGGGATAAGGGGACTTTGGGAATGTCCAAAACTCCTTATCCCATGAGATCTGGTGAGACTTTGAGCCATTATTTCTTCCATATCTTGCTCTCTGCAGCCTTCTTGCAATTCCCCTCTCACAACATTTCGATCCTTTTGTCCCGCTTTTGAGTCTGTCCCAAGGAACATCCACTCCTACGCTAAAGCCATGCCACAGACAAGATGGAAAGTCTTCAGAAGGTACCAGAAAGGTGTAAGAGTCAGCAAAGACTCTGGCAACAGCCTCGCAGTCAGAATGAACGGTGAGGGTGGAAGAGTGCTCATCTTGGGAACATTCCCAGACCTTCAGCCTGCAGGAATAAGCCAGCAATGAACTGAGGCTGGAAAGGAGCAGGAGATGCATCACCACCTCGACACAAGCTTCCTTAACAGATCTGTGTCCTGTCAGCTGTAGCAGAGCCCAACCTTTCCTTTTTTTTCATTTTTTTTTTAATTCCTCAGAATATCTTAAAGATCAGGAGGAAAAAAAAAAAAATCTGAGTATTCCCAAAGGGACAATTCCTTCAGCCTCTGCCAGCAACTCACACCCCATCACCAGGCAGCTGCCCTGCCCCTAAAGGGAAGAAAAGAAAAATCTGTACTGTAACCGTCCCTGCTGTAACCTCACAGAACACGGTCAGTGCACTGAGCCAAGCAACAGAAGAGAGTAAACGTACTCCCCAGTCACCTGGAAAAACTTGCTCCAGAACGAGAGTCGCACAGGGATCGTCGCACGGTACTTCTGAGCCATGAAGTTCTCGGGCCTCACATCAGGAAGAATCACAAGTTGTAATCAACAGCAAATACTCTCCCTCCCCTTTTTCTCACCACATGTACACCCTGCAGTCCTCTCTACCTCCCTCTCATCTTCACTTCCACACCCACTGGCCGCGGGAAGGAAGCGGAGCGTGGACAGACTGCAGTCTTAAAGAAAACAGAAGGCAAAGGAAGCCTTGCAAACAACTCATCCTCATTAAAATGTTCGGACATGGCAGCCGACCCATCTTGCTGACATATAATCCTTCTGTAGATCTTCATCACCAGTCCCCAATTTCTCACAGACATTGGGCCATGCACATACACACAAACTCTCCAGAGGAGCCACCACAAACAGACTCTGGGGTTTAAAAACCGCCACCAAAGGACAAGTGCTTTGATCGGTTGGGGGATGTGAAGTAAGAGGTGGGATGCAAAAGTCGTTATACCATCTCCTTTCCTTGGAGTCAAGGGAGTCCAAAGATTAAAAAAGAAGTCAAACCAAAATGGACAGTCCTCCAAGAACAAAGCTCGGCAGAAATGCAGTAAGTTGGAGCAGGCTCTGCACACTTGGCATCATCAGAAGGTGGGTCTCCTGCGTCTGCCTGGGGAGTTACCAAGCTCCAGCCTTCTGCTGAGGAGCTGAATTAGCAGGCAACGCAGCAAAAGAACCGGCATCCCAAAGATTCACACCTACCTCGCTTTCTGCATGAGGATTCTGCAGGGAGAGGAGGGTTCTAGCTCCTGGATCTGCAGAAGAGGAAGATCCTGCCCTTTTCTCCTCTGTTTAAGTCCCCACTGTCCCACTGAGCACCTTCCTGCTCCTCAAAAACTGAAACTCTCTACCCTCACTGCATTCATCAATGACTTTAAACCTTTTTAAAACTCTTTTTTTCCGGACCGAAGTCAAGGCCTACCTCCTTCCATGCACACTTAGGCTGGAGCCTTAATCCCGGCTCCAGTCCATGGGCAGCACAGGGAGCACCCCCACACCCAGCGAGGGTTATTGCAGCAGCAAGCTGGCCTGTCCCACCAGGAGAAGGCCCTGATGGTGGAAGCCCAGGGTGCTCTGAGCTGAGGGCTACTGAGGACGCGGTTTTTCAGCGTGCTGAGCGTTCTGGACCTCAGCCACCGGCACACGCAAGCAGGAACTTCACTCCAGGATACCGGCGGGCTCCCACAGCCCGAACCCCCCCCAGCCGTAACCCTGCCTCCCCCTGCTCTCTTCAGCCCAGCTGATGAGTTGGAGCAGATTCAGACACTTCTCTATCTATATGTCTTCAAAAGCTGTGCCAGAGACCCTTCACGTGTTTCCCATGGAGGCACTGGATGGAAGCTCATTGCACAGCTCTGCTGAGCCAGAGGTCAGAAACTTGTAAAAGTGATCCTGAGATACACAGAATTTCTCCAGGATGGAAGGAGGTGATTTCTCTGTTACTGGACTATTGGGACGAACAAAAGGGAGACAAATTTTCTACTCTCAGCATTTTTACAGGACAGCAACCTTCCTACCATGGTTATTTATAAAGAAACTTTACAGACTGTGTTAAACTATACACTGCAGAATTTCAAAAGATGACTTAAAAATGATGATTCTTTCTTTTCCCCTCTTCTATAAACATTTAGAGTAATTCCTAGGGAATTCTATTTATTTCCAGGCCAACAGTTTAGGATCTCCTAAGGACTGTAATACATGAACGTGTACCTCTCACTGCTTGATTCTGTGTGGCAACTAAATACACTTGGATTCAAATATGATCTCAAGCCTGATGCACCAAGGGGCAGAGGGTGTGAGAAGGCTTCCTTGGACAGCTTATGGATACGGTACGAGCACTGAGAGAGCTAAAGTGGGTCTGGGTGAACCCAACTGCGGCCCTTCACCCAGGAGTCACATCAGCTCCATTTCCATGTTCTCCTTATCCAGAGTCAGAGCAAGGAATGAGCAACTGGGAGCACTCATAAGACCGAGTAAAACAACGGCTTTGTAAGGGTGCATCAGAGAAGCTCCCACTCCTTGCCTTGGACCAGGGTTCCCCAGGTCTCAGGCCTCTGAGCACATCTGCAGTGTCCCCTCCTCTCCATCGGAGAGTCTCTATCCAGCCTGAACGTGACCCTGCAGGTCCTGAGGGCGCTACACAGGGAGCAGGAGGCAACACTTCTCCCTCTTGGAAAGCGAGGACTGCAGAAAAGGACCAGCAAAGACTCCAGCTGACAGAAGCAGCTGCAAAAATGGCCAGGATGAAGGATGCTTTTGCCATTCTGGGAAGCCTCCTCAGACTTTCCTTGCCTGTCTCCACACGGTCTGTCCAACCTCTCCCTCCCCTCTGCCTCACAGACGCTTCATCTCAGCCGCGCTAAACCCCAGCCTTGTGCTATCCTTCCCTTCCCACCACCCTGGGGTGTCCCTAGAACAAATATTGTAAGTAATGTGTCACTGGAGAGTCTCATACCTGTAGGAGAAAAATAAAATAAAATCAAAGAAAACTGCAACATGTTATTTTAAAGCCCTTTCATTCACAAAGTTAGTGCAATTCAGCCAAGGACAACTTGAAGGTCATTAGAACAGATCCAAGACAAAAGGCAGGGACTCATTCAGCTGAATGTCAAAGACCAGTGCGCTTTCTGCCTCCAAAGGCTTAAACATACTTACTTATAGTTTACATAAATGACAACATCACTCTGCATTACATTCTATTTAATAACTTTATCCCCTGCAAAACAGTTCAGTGCTACAGAGCAATCTCCTCCTTGTTCATGCAGGATTTTCTGTGGATTCCACAGGATTCTCTATGGGTTTTGTAGGGAATTTATTGTCTGCAAGGTGTTGTCCTCCCTCACAGAGAAGGCACAGCCCTGTAAGAAGTCAAATGCATTTCTCTTGTGCTCTCTTGCCCATGAAGCAGAACTCACCATAAGGTGACACAGACATATCCATGTCTAAAATAATTAACGCCCGAGCTAGCACATGCTGATGTCCTCAGCTAGACAAGGCAAACCTTGTTCTAATCCCTGCTGAAGCAAACTCTGGGAATAAATCCAGATGTTACCTTTGCCAGCAAAGACAGATTGCTGGACATACACTAAGCACGTCAGCGGAACACACTGTAACTCACCTTTTCTTGTTCGCCAGCGAAAGCAAGACCTAGGAGTGACAAACCAGCGTGGAAGCCTTGTGCAGCGCAGTCTCTCACCTCCTAGCTGAAACTTCTTCCAACGACATCAGCTCTAGGAGTGAATTTATGACAGGGCACTTCTCCACCAAAACCGACCTTGTCCCTAGAGCCCAGCCAGCCCTTGAGTCACCAAACTGCTTTTACTCCTCAAGGGCTTCACAGATCTAGAGAATGACTCTTTCTGCCTCTCTGCTGCTGAGATCTCACAATAGCCCTTTATGATAAACAAATGCACTTTCATGTTAAGACCTCTAAATAAATAGGTGCATGCACACGTGCTTATAAAGGAGGGACGTCAATTCTCTTACCTGAGCCGTTTCTACCTTCAGGATGGTTTTGTGAAAGGTATTCTCCAAAAGCCCTTGCCGCTCTGCATATCCGAGCACCACAGAAGGCAGCAAAAGAGAGAAAGAAAGAGATGAGGAATGGTTAAAGGCCAAGCAAAGGAACAGTTTGATGTCAATACACTGCTGCTTTTCTGCAGCTGCCCTTCCCTCAGCTTCAGGCAAAGCCAATTTCAGCTGCAATAGCAGTGGGGGCTTCTGGTTAACACCCCTCAGCTCTCCTCTGGCCAAGGGGCAAAACAGAGCTGGAGTACAAGCCCGGGACTATTTTAGTCTTTAGCTTCTCTGTTAAAACTAAAAAGGATAATTGAAATGCACCTGCATTAAACTTGGTCTTGTTTTTGTGATGCATAGAGTAACTGGATCACTGTCTCCAACCACCCTAATTTAACCCTCCCAGCAGCCCAGGGAAGAAGGTATCTCCAACCCACTCCCAACCATTACCCCAGTATTCTACTCTGGTTTGTAATGCTCCTATCTGTGAGCTATCGCAGCTTAGATGTTAATGCTAATATCCATATTTCACTCACCTTAACCCGAACTTCTCAAGCACCAACTATATCAGTATCTGGATTACTGAACAACCTTATTTAAGAAACCCCCACAACACCCCACAAAAGCAGTTCCTGGTTCCCTGATGGATTCAGGTCCCATGGATGACAGATTTTACTGAAATATATTAAGAAACCACCAGGCAGGGTGAGCTCAACCCTTATCACACATCAAGGCCTACATAAGAGAGCAAACCTATGAATATTCCAACCAGGGAAAAGCTTTCTGCTTGCAACCCACACGCAGGAAAGGAATCTTTGGTCAGGGCATGCATTCCCTGGTACACAATAAATAAAATATCACTGCCAGGACGTTTGTAACATCCTGCCGCCGTGCTCGTCCTCCTGCTCCCAGCCGACCCGTGACTCCAGAGAGCTCACGCCGACTTTTCCCCAGCCACCCAATCGCCCCCAGGTCTGTAGAACAATCTCCCCAAGCCCTGCAGCACCACAATCGGGCTGACGTTTGCCACTGGACAGGCCAGGGTGGGGGCTCCGAGCGATGGGAAGGACCAGCCACCCACGTCCCTTCGAGCCAAGCCAGCAACACCCAGCAGCCGAGCGCTCCGCCTGCATGCCAGCGCCTCTTGGGGGAAGAGATGAAGACTTGCTGCAACAGGAAGACTCTCCATACCAAGGCATCACGTCCACCGTCCTCCCGCTTCGGACAAGCTCAACCTCAGAGCTTCCATCCTCAGTTCAAGCTCCCACGAAGGGGTACGCTCCTAACAGCCGCTGAACATCGAAGTGGAAAATGGCTCTGACCTCCAAAACAACCTTCTGCTTTGCTACTCGATGCAGCAGCATATCCCAACCTGTGCAGCCAGGATTTTTCCCCATCGTTTTTATACACTTCCCTGCAAAGGGTAGATTAACAGAGCTACAATGTACCTCCCAGAGCAACCAAAGCTGGGGGGAGCGAGAAGTCCATTTGTCATCCGCAGCCAGCAACAGGGAATCAATACGAACGGTGAAGAAAGAGTAATTTAATCTCCCTGGGACTAGATTTCAGCACGGCCAAATGCAAAATGCTTTGGAGCAGCGCAGCTGGAGCTGCGCAAGAAGCAAGGTTTAACCTTCTGCGTCATGACGGGCTAACATCGAGTGCCGAGGTTCTTCCTGCTTCCAGATTGTTGCCCATCTAGTACCAGGCAGTACCTTTAGACAACAGCCTGGGGCTGCAGTTACCCAGATTGTTTTCCTCAATGCCTAAGCACCCCCAGAGATGGTCACGCAGAGGCTCTGTCACACTGGGGAGCTGCAGAATTAACACTCAATCCCCATGACAAAGAACGGAGGGATGACCACCATCATTCACCCACGCAGAGGGACAAACACCTCCCGGACGTTCCTCGCACGCACCATCTTTCTGTCTGGGCAAGAGGCAGGACTCGGTCCTGGGGTAACATGCAAATATAAAGCTGGGAGCTGGAGTGTGGCAACTTCAGAGAAGTGGGTGAGTCGCCATCCCCAGAGGTATTTGAAAGGTGTGGAGATGTGGCATTTAGGGAGAGGGTTTAGTGGCAGACCTGGCAGCGGTAGGTTCGCACTTGAACTCGATCTTAAGGGTCTTTTCCAACCTAAATGATTCTCTGATCAGGCCATGCAGCTGCAAGAGCACTCCTGAGCTACTCCTGTGCTCCATCTCAGGGGCGGTTAAGGCTCAGATGAAGACACAGTGGATCTCGGGGAGCACTGGCAACACCTCTGCTTTGAGCAGATGGCTGGGCTTGAGACCTCCAAGATCTCTTCCACCGAGGCTTCCCATGAAAATGTCTGTTCTTCGCAAGGCATCATCAACACCATGCACAAATAGGTCTGACACCCTTGGGAAAGACTTCGAAGCTTCTCTTTGTCGCCCTCCATCCCACTTTGTTCCACAGAGAAAATAAGGGTCACGCAGAGTAAGATCCCAAGTTCAGAAGTGCTGCAGTGTCTCTAACCTTGCTCTCCTGTTGCCCCAGACAGATGAGGTAGGAGGGAAAAATCCCAAGTGCCGGAGCTCCCACAGAACAGATGATGCCCAGACTGCTCTGTCGGGGACAGAAGCACAGTCGAGGAGCACAGAGCTACCCAAAAGCATTGTTGCCCGGCCCAGGCTGAACCTGCAGTTCTGCCACCACCGCTCCAATTCTGCTGCCCTGGGACGCCGCCGGCCAACCTAACAGCGAACGGATGCGGACGCTTGATCACAGTTATCCAGTGACAGCTAAGGCAGCAACCATGCCTGCACAGTACAACATGCAACAGGGATTTTCCAGCCAATTACACTCCAAATTTCAGGCTAATTTTGTTGCCTATTATCTCAGTGGTTCCCTTCCACAGTCCTGCTTCCCAAGCGCCATCGGCTTCTCCTTGGCTGTGCCTCCGCTGATCTCCCACAGGTGTCTGCATGTGCCAAGGGGACTCTGCCGGCCACGCCAGCTCCTTGTGCCTCTCCTCCCCTCGCCAAGCCTCGCCGGCTGTATCTCTGTCCTCGCCGCGCTCACAGTCACCCCAGCTTACCAGCACCTGCCCGTAGCGTTACCGTGCCACCTACCCCCTCTCCTTGGCTACCCGCTGCCCTGGTCAGAACAACGTCAGAGCAAAAGTCCAACAGATGGTAGCGGCTCTGTTCATCCCGTTCTTTTCTATTTCCTTCATCAACACACTGTACTAATACAAGTCACACAACCGTACTTTTCCCTCCGCTATCACAGCCAAAGCGGTGCCCATCAAGCCACCTGATGGCACTGGACAAAAAAACCCTTCAACTCGGCTCTGAGCAGACACACTTCAGGATAATTTAAGTGGCAAGAGGTATAAAAAGAAAAGTTTCACATAAATGAGATGAAGTACAAGGTACCTCACAGATACACGGTCCGATGAGCTATAACCCTGAGTGGGTGACACTGCAGAAGCTGCACGCAAATGAGCAGGTAGGACAGAGAGGCAATCAGCTGACGATGTGACAAGTTTAGTCCTGACTCATCGAGAGAGAAGTTTTATTTCTGAGGCAGATCAGACCAGTCAGCACAGCTGGGTTTCACCAAAGGACATCAACCAGGGACCGCAGGCGTGGGACGCTGCGCTACCGAGTCGAGCCAGTAAAGCAAGGCTACTGCTGCCTCAGAGAAAGCACCTCTCCAGCTTCTTCTCCACCAGAACGACTTGGAGAGTGCAGAGCTTGCGACTGGGTCGCACAGCACAGGCAGCAACACCAGCTGCCCCTCCGAGGGCACTTTTCAGTACTCACTGTGCAGTTCAGCGCTCACAGGCATCAAAGCCGGACCCAGGTCTGGAAGAGAAGCTGAGATTTTTGCGAAGAAGCACAGACAGTCCAGGCACACATTTGCTAGAAGGAGGAAAGCCGCCAAATGACAAAGATCTCAATTACAACGTGATGAGCATGGAATAGCCTTCACGTCTCTGAAATAATCACATCAACAGGATAAAGGGGCTTTGATGCAGACTAGCAGCTATGAGGAATAGATGCACGCGAATTTATGCGATCCAGCAAACCGACACTGAGGCGAGTGAAGAAATGTGCATCGCAACACTCAAGACACACGCGGAAGACCTGAGATAACTCCATTTAGAGCACAGCAGCAAGCTAAGCAAAACCCGGACAATTAGATGGAAAAATAAAGAACACCCACCACCTTCCCGCGTTCCTTCAGAAGCACTGCC
>NW_009705541.1:0-3670 GCF_000703405.1 Apaloderma vittatum | reverse complement strand
GAATCTGTTGTGACAGCACCTGACAGCACTGCATCTCAAGAAAACGGGAGAGAAGAGACCTCCTGCATCATCAGGACCTACGTCCTCCCACAGCAGCAATCCTGCTCTCGTCACCAGCGGAGGGGAGCACCGCCAGCACATCCACAGTTAACAGCTCCGTCACTAAAGACTGCTGACACCTACGTGGTTTAAACCCAATAGTAACAATAGCCTGACAAAAACCCGTTTTCTGAAATAATCTATGTGGGAGCTGATTGCTCGAAAATTTTAATTTCAAATTTTAGAATTCTAAATTCTCCCTCTCAAGAAAGGGAAATTGGATGTCAGTGGTGGATCTTAACATCAAAGACTCCGTAGTCTTACAGGAATTTAGTTGCAAAGGTTGGATAAGAGTAGAGAGGACAGAGTAGGAAGAAGTTAAAAGAATAAGATAATCAAAGCAAGAGAGAGCTCATACCACTCACAGGAAAATTCACAAGTGGAAAGAAAGGAATCTAGGCTCCATGAAGAACCCCGATCTAAGCCCAAAATTGCTCACGCAGTAAGAAACCTGGGATGAGGAACGCTTTCAAGTGCCGCAGCATTTTGTCAGAGCAAGATTTCCCCTTTTGCAGCAATTAACACTTCATGGCCTTGTTTAAACCCACTCTTCACCCTGCTCTAGTCAGCTGAGAGGCAGTGAGACCAAATCCTTATCTCTCTGCAGGGTATCTTGGACTAGTTGCCAAAGCCTTGAAATCGCACAAGATGAACCACACCCTCGACTCAAAGTATTTCTTGTGCTGCCTATAGCAGGGAGGGATGGTTCTGGAACACCCGGCGAAGGTCTCACTTGTCCGTTTGCTCGTGCTATCACGCGCTCCCAAAGAAAAGCTGTAGACCACAGTAATACAAAGCAGAGCCGTGGGAAAAGACTTATTTTACTGCCACATTTAGGGTGCCAGTACTGTTCTGTTGGCAGCAAGGACAAAGAGAGCTCATTTCTAAAGGCTTTGGTTCACCTTTGCCCTTGGAAGCGTGCTAAGGAAGCCAAGGAGCACATGTCACAGGCCGGGACCCCGAGGAGAACCTGCACAAGTCCCAAGCGCAGCAGCGGCGGAGCCGTCAGCGGAGGGGCAGCACCAAGGTCAGGACTCAAGGACGACTGCGTCATCCCTGCCTTCAGCACTTGTGCCCCAGGAGCTGCAAGGCAAAACAAACACGAGGCCCGACACGTAGGAAGGAAACACAGCACGACAGTGAGACCTCGCAAACAAGCGCTTCGGATTTGATCAAAGCACCAGCACCCAGCCACAGCCACGTCCCCGGTGCCGTACGCAGGACCAGGGCACCGTTCGCTGCGAGTCTCTCTGGAGAAGACAAGACTGGAGAGACTAAAGTTGGCAGCATCGTGGATGCTCTCAACAGTACTCGCACGGAGCAATTATGCCGTTATTTTGTGAGAAGCTACTTAAAAGACCGAGCACACAACAAACTGCATGGAGCGTAATTAATTCTCCTGGGACATGAGAATCCCCTGAGTCGCTCTGCAGAGATTTTAATTTAAGAATCTAGGGAGCTTGCACCTTCTGCTAAGATCACGTTACTCCTGACAGCAAACAAATGATGCTCTCTGCTCAGTAAGACAGACAAACGCACACACACACGCACACCGGCCACGCATAATACATCTACCTCAGTGGCCACTTGGACTTGCAGTGAATTTCGGGAGATGATTTTTCTCTCCAAAGGCAAAGTCAGGAGAAACACAAACAGGGCAGAGCTCAAGAGGTGCACAGAAACAATCCCAGGGCACCTCCTCCTGCAGCACAAGAACAGGATCCCACAACTGCCTAAATGAAGCCGCAGAGGACTGATCGCTGCAGCAGTGCCACCCCCACAGGTGATCCCAGACCCCAACCCCCTTGGGAAGGACAGAATAGTCCGTCTCTACAGCTTTATCTACTCTCCAGCAGGGTCCTCACTGTAGATAACAAGGTAAGGACACGGGGGATACACAGAGGAGGAGCCAGGGCAGAGCTGAGGAGCCATGTGTGATGTGCTCCAGGAAGCCCGGAGGAAATGTTTCAGCGGGTGGGTCCTCACTGCTGTAGAAATTCTAAGGGAGGCAGAGACGGAGACGTGCCCAGAGTGGCAGGATGGCGGCACACGGGCAGCGCTTTTCTCCACCAGCGCCTTCTGCACACAAAGAGGCAACACAGGCTGCTCCTCAACAAGTTCTCTGCCTCTCCAAAGGCTTTTTGATTCGGCATTTCCAGCACAGGGCATTACCAGGGAGAGATATAAAAGCACCTGTCCTGTGCTATGGTCTACGTGACCAGACACTCCTCAAGGACTTCATGTTCCCCAGGCCAAGTCCACTCAGCTTTCTTTTTCTGGTCAAACCAGCACAACTCACATCACCAACAGACACCTCAGAGCTCCCACATAACGGTAGCAGCAGCTTGTCAGCAGTTAACAGTAGGTATGTAGCAAACCAGAATAACAGAGGCACCGCCGGTGCTCTACACAGTCAATACTACTTGAGTAACATCTGCCCATCCTGGTGCAGGCTAACAAATCGTCGCGTTCAAAACACATTATTCGTTCCCAAACACCCACGTTACCATTTGAAATCTTACCTGCCACTAAATACATTATTTGTGTGACTGGCTGTCTAATCCCACACCCAGAACTCCCCACTACAACAGTCACGGTGTATTTTGTGTCATTTCTGTACGTCCACCTGGCTGACACCTGCCAAAAAGAATCCCACTTCCAGACCTCTGAGCTCACATTTTAGTTACTGGTTATGAACAGGGTGTGCATCATAACGTGGGGAAAAGTTCCAGGCTTTGCCCAGGCAGCCTTCTCCAGAGGCACTCCAGGCTTTGAAGGATGGATTTCTTTACAATGCAAACAGGCAGCAATATAGAGACATCTCTGGATGCCTTCACTTCAAGCTGTAAAGACCATCTTTCCTCCCAGCACAGCTGAGATGCCGTAATGCTGAGTTACGGTCACAGAGAGGTGACTGAGATCTCTCGGCAGCACCGATCGAGTCCTACACACGACTCCAGGTTATTCTAACGCAATTTTGCCTAACACAAAGGAGGCATTACATAATGCAGCTGAAAAGTTTATTTCTTCCCATTATTTTCAGCAGCAAAGAGCTAGTCGAGACACTGACAGATCTAGCCCTTCGCACAGCTGTGCTGTAGGAGCAGCTAAAAAGCTGCGCCAATGTCCCCAAATAGTCACCGTATCGTCGTGAGACTCTCGCTGCAGCGTGGGAGAAGGGTCGTTTCCATCTCTCTGGGCAAAGAGCACCGTAGCAAAGCTCGTCCGTGACAGATTTTAAACCTCGGAACAGTCAAGCAGCACATACAGTTTCTAGGATATTAAAAAGCATCAGGACCCGACCGTAAGTGAAATGCTACACTGTGCGGCGAGCAATATAAAAACAGAACAGGCACAACGCAGAACCCAAATCTTTTAACCGGTCAGCGTAGTGGCTCGGGACACAGCTGGAGAGCACAGATGTGGCAGGTCCAGGTTTCCAGACCGCAGGTTTTCCACTCAAAGGACCGAGAGCCCCTGAGGAAAGCTGCTGACTTTGCCCTCGGACGCGCAGGTGGCACCTCACCGCCCGAGAAACCACCGGGCCAACCGACCGAGCTGCCGATTCCCC
>NW_009705540.1:27061-29188 GCF_000703405.1 Apaloderma vittatum | reverse complement strand
AATATAAATATATTTTTAAAAGCCGCGTGGGCGCCACCCCTTGTGCTCCCGAGGGGGGTGCTTCAAACCCGTGAAGAAAAAGGTTTCAGAGAGGGATTTCCTTTGGGGGGGGTTGGGGGGCGTCCGGGCATCACCCACTGTCCGTGACCTGGGTTTTCAACCTCTCCAACATGTGACATGACTTGTTTCTGGTTTCCTTTTTGTTTCTTTTCTTTTTTTTTCTGCATTGTGGGGCGCTGAGACACTGCCCCACGGCTCATTCTCACGCAGAACGTTTCCAGGTCCGCCACAGTCCGGCCCAGTGACACAGGTGGCTCTAAACTGCACCGCGAGAAAAGGTTTTTAAAGGTGAGATTTAGGGATGATGAGTGACTTGGCAGCTCGGAGCAGATAGGAAGGGAGGACAGGATTCCAGAGAGATGAAACGAGGCAAATAAAAGAGGAATTTTATCGGCGGATAGCAGAGAGGAGCAGGCCAAGGCTGGAGTTGTTGGCAGGAGGTGAAGCGAGTCGGCAGAGAGGAGGAGAAAAAGTGAACAGTTGTGAAGCTCAGGGGAAGCCAGAGAAGCTGAAGATGGGTGAAACATATTTTCATTTCCTAGGGGGATAAATTTTAACATTTTTTGGTCTTTTTTTTTTTTTCTTGAGCAGAGGAACTTGACAGTCTCCTAAGGAAGGCATTGCAAAAGGACACATAAAGATGTCATCAAAGATAAAAAGTCCAAGCAGAGATCTTCCACTGGTAAGGGCTCACTGTCGCCAACGTTGTGAGCCGAGTAGGCAGACCCATAAACCTGGACAAAGTACTTAATGCTTCCGTTAAGGCCCCTATTTTTTTATATATATTTTGAATATCTGAGCTTGGATCAACACCAGAAAATGCTGGTGCAACCAGCATGGAAGTGCTAGCATAGCTTCAGAGCTATTTTGGTAAAGATTATTCACTCTTGGCTGTCTTTGCTGATGCAATAAGTCTTCCAAATGCCAGGTTGCATGAGCAGAGGATGACCTGCATTGCATGTGGGTATCACAGCATTCCCCACAACATTATTTGGAGCGCTTTCATGGTCTTGGCAGTAATCACAAGGAGCTGTGGGGAGTGATGATCACATTCCTCCCAGCCTTTCTATGATCATCTCTCTTTTTTTCTTTAGATGGTTTTTTGAAACTTTGAATTTCCTTTGGTTCATCTCAGACTGCTTTCTTTGTGCCATGTTTCATCATCAGAAATATAGATGCAGAATAGTAGGGTGGAACATTCACAGCGTCTGCTTAGAAAGAGGCCAACTGATTCTTTTTGCAGTTGTGAGCAACCAGAACAACAGCTGGCAGTACCACAGAGGAAATAAAAAGGGAAATGCAAACAGTGAACAAGACGGACACCTCCTGCTAGGAGTTACTGACCAACAACACATGGTGGAACAAATGTTAAGATATGGCATCAAATGTCATGGGGGGCGGGCAGCAGAGTGTTGAGATGTGATCTTCCTCAAGACATGTATGAAGCTCAACTGCTTTCTGATGTGCCAAAATGAGAAAAGTCAGTTACAGTAATGCTGAAATAAGTAGATTTTTTGAAGCATTCAGAATCAATATGTTTGGTACGGGTAGAAGCTGCCACAATTCAAAAGAGGCAAACAACTGGGAAGTAAGGAACACAAAGTTTTACGTCATCCTCAGAAAAAGAGCTAGAAGTCAAAGTGTCTCTGAGGCAGAAAATTCATGAACAAGACAGGCAAGCTTACTCTTGGGGTAGAATAAAGGATGTAGTTAAAAATTAAATATACATCTTGATCCACTGTGGATGGAAGACATAATATTCTTTGTCTTCATTCAGTTTTCTTGAGGACTTCAAGATGGTAGGCTAAAAAACCTTACTGAACTCAAAACAGGGTAAGGAAAGAGGGAAGTATATAATCAGAGAAATTTCTAAGCTGTTAACCCTCCAGAGAAGGGCATCTTTGTCTCTGAGAAAGGGTCAGATGTCAGCTAAAGAACATGGCAACTCCAGAGTGACCTTGAGCTAGCAGATGAAAACAGACTTTTTTTCTGTAGACCACTGCTGAGGAGTTAGAGGCTATTCACCTACCCTAAGTTGACAGAAATAGTTCTTGATTTTTAAGAGGA
>NW_009705540.1:2858-27030 GCF_000703405.1 Apaloderma vittatum | reverse complement strand
CAGCAGGACACGGGACTACCAGAAGTGTGTGGAGCTTGATATGCAATGGCATGTTCATCTTCATGAACAACTTCATTCTACCAGGTGTGATTTTTTTTCAACAGAGCAGTCAAAAAGAAGCTCTGGACGAGTACATAGGGGATCCTGGTACAACGTGGAACACCCAGGAGGGAGGTGAGAAGTTTTCTAGCTATGCCAGTGATTTGCTGATGTATGGCAAAATGGAACAACCAATGAACGTTACTTCCTCACTTACAACATCACAACTGAAACAGTGTTTAATCACTTTGACCTGCATTATTTAGATCTGCCTGTCATATTTTAAGGCTCCCATCACTTTGCTATCTCGGCACAACTTATTTTCAGGTTTTTAAGGACCATCTATTCACAAACCTCTTTAGGAAATGATGGCACGAATTTTCTGAAAGGAAGTTCTATTATTTTCTCCTTTCTTCCAAATCCATTTAATTTATCTGCTAACACAGAGTACCTTTTCCTTTGGTTCCTTTTATGTTTGCTTCTGCTATAGTAGCTTGTTATTTCTTTTACTAAAGCTTTGAAAATCACTTGAGGAATCTTAGTAATGTATTCATTTTGAGGTAGATTTAACTTCAGAGCTGGTAAATAGAAAGTCTCTTCTTTGCTTCAGTGGGCTTTGGATCAGGTGTTTAGTGCTAACAGCATTTCAGTTCTTCTAATCTAGTTGTCTGGGGCTCAGCATGCAGCCCCTGAGACTGCTGAGGTTTTCACCATAGGCTTTAATGAGAGCAGAATTAGGCCTTACTTCCTGAGAGACAGCCTACAAAAATCCAAAAGAAATAAGCGCACGGCTTTCTTGAAGAACTGGTTCTTAAATTTGATTTTATTTGATTCTGAATCTCACTGAGGCTTTTTCCACAGCGACTTTGACCTCTGTCCTATGTCTTATCCTAACAGGATAAGCTGGAGTTTCAGTTAGCCAGACCTACTGGAAACTGGTCCCAGCAGTCATTTGGCAATGGCCTTTCAAGACAGCAATGCCAGCTCTCTATTGTAATGCCCAAATTCAGAGATCTGTAGAATTAGAGCACAAATTCTGCTTGTTTTTGCAAGCCCAGAACGCCACTGACTTAAAGGGGGTTGTAGGATTTTAGCCAAGAGCAGAAATTGGCCCAGGATCTTTTCAGATTTCCTCATGCTTCTGTTGATGTGATGTTATCATCAAGAACTACAGCATACTTCATGCTGCATTTTACTTTTAAATTACATAAGGGATATTTACTGTGCCGATGCTACATAGTTTGCAAGAAAGATGCACATATGGAAATGAAAAAACACTGATTCCCATTAGGATTTCCAGCTTTCAGCATTCATTTTCCAAAACAACTCAGGGACTATTTCTTATGAAAAAAATGCACAAATGAAAAATCCCATTTCTTGGCATTTATGCATGGCATTTTGGAGTCATACTCATCAAATATGAAAATGGTCAGAATAAAAAGCCCTGTAATGTACAAAAATCTCACTACTCCATTTTTATATTCTATATGCTCATTTCCCTGTTAGAGAGATGAGTTCATCCCTAAAAATAATGTTTTTCTGCCTCTCAAGGGGTGAGAGAAGAGAAGGAGATCAAGGGAAAGCTGAGTGATCACCAAGGGGACAATGAGTTAGAACAGAGATAAAGGTTGAGAATGAATGCATCAAAACAGGACAGCAGGATGCCAGGCAGAGCACGTCGCCAGCGCCCACCGCTGCCTGAAAGCATCGAGTGGCCAGTGGAGCCAGGTCGGTGCTACCCTGCCTGCAGTGGTGGTACCCGCTTCGGCTCCAGCAGCGCGTGGATACTCTCAGAGATGCAATAGGAACCTGAGGGCAAACAGGCTGCTCAGTGTCTTTCTTGAGCAGGGAGCAGCCTGCTCAAGGGCTGTAGGTCCTCCACAGAGTGGAGCTCCAGTCTGGTTCTAGTCGGAGCTACTAGGTTGCTCGGCAGCTTTTCAAAATGAGGCAGACCAGTTTGCCAGACATTTACAAATCTGGGAGCTCCCTTCTAGATAGCCTTGTTTAGAAATCAGGGCTGGGGCCTTTTAAAGCGTTAACAACTCCCTGCTTAAGCTTTTAATATCCATTGAGCATGGCCTGGTATTCAGGAGCACAGTGTGCCATTGTCGGCTGATGAGTAACTTTAGGAAATGAAATTATTTCATACCTCTGTGCTTTTTCTTATCCAGCATTTGCTGTGTCTATGTAGATAGTCAGGTCTTTCAGGGAAGGAGTGGCTCGTGCTGTGCATGTCTGGTCGTCAACACAGCGAACACCAGTCCCACTGAGAGCCCCTCTGTGCTCCTCAACCCTAACAGCAGCATCTTAACATGTCAGCCTCTGTGTATGCTTGCCTTTCACCCTACTGTAGAAACAGGGGTTTAGTATTAATTACTGCTTAAAGCTAAAATCTAGAGTCCTAAATTCTGTGACATTAAAGTATCCATACACCCATGCTTGCATAAACCCTTGCACAAACAGGTACAGAAAGACCAGAGGCTACCAACTGTGCTGCCCACCAAGTGCTAAATAGTGAGTATAGAGGGATCAGAGATGCTCTAACAGGACAGCGACACTCCTTCAGCCACTGAAGTCTCCACGCGCTCAGGAAAGCTTGTCCCATCTGACTCTGGACTAGTCCTTGCAATTTAAGGGGAACAGAGATCCTGTCACTAGGGCAGCACTGCTTGGTAATCCCGTAATAGCAACACTCCTGAGGCTTTTAAAAGCTGGCAGAATTCAATGCATCCCTGAGGGTGCTCTGGGCCGATTTTTGCTTTTGCAACTTTCTGTTGCCTCCACGGCGTGTAGCAAAGCACTCAGCTCATGCTGTGTCTCCGGATTCTTGGATTTAGAGGGCTGTTCTGTGTAAATAGTGTTGGTGCCCGGGCGCATCCTGGTGCCTAGAAAGCAAACAGTATGCTCAGAGAGTTTGTCAAGGATCTGGATGCAAATGTTCCAAATGACAAAAGTGTCTGTTCATCCATCTACTTGCCTGCCTAGGAATGCCAGGAGCACCAGACTACTATGGGTTTGATGCTCTTGTTTGTTCTGTTACTGTCCATCTGACCTTGCTACTTCAGACAAGCTATTCGTCAATGCCAGAGGAATCTGCTGCAACAACAGAGGGAATATCTGGTGTCAGTATTCTCCAGCTCCTTGAGGGAACTACCTCATTAGAGAAGCTAAAACGTCGCCTTGATTGCTTAGAAGCAAGCCATTTGTTTTGCAAAAATCTCCAAGCAGTTATTCACTTCTTGTAAAATTATAATGCCTAAAGTCTTTTTCTAAAGCAGTCTTGGATACCGGAATGACTTGAAATTTGCAGCCAATAAAGAGTTTTACAGCAAAGCAGATCTGATCAGTGTTTCCCAAAGTGAGACAATTAATCTTCTCTGTCAAAATGTCATCAGATTTTTGTGGATTTAAAAACAATAAAATATTTTACTGGAGAAAGTAATAGAATAGGACATTTCTATAGCTTCACAGATGTTCCTAATGCATTTGAGATTGTGTATGTTTTCTTTAGGAAGTTTGGGGCCGAGACTTTTAATATACCTAGAGCACGTATTTTTGTCCCATAATATCCAAGTTATTTTGTCATGATCAGCTTTGGGCTCTCCCATAAGATTTGGCAGGGGATATCAAGCTGAAATGGGAAAACTGCTGTCCCAGTATTCTACCTTGGGAAAGAAGCCTGCTGGAAGATTGAAAGCTGTGTCTGCTTTTTGGGTAATACCTTTCATCCAAGGATCCTAAAACAATCACAGATATGCCTAAGTCTTCCCAGCCAGAAATATGACACAGCCTTACTGCTTTTCTGAAGTGTACTTTACTCGTTGTTGTATCGCATCGAGAGGGACAGAGTTTATCCATCTCTCACCTCTGTGCTGGTGATTTCCCAGGGAATTGCTAGTGAGGTTACAGACCGCACTCTCTGCCCTCTCTCCAGAGGGAGAAGGAAGGACCAGAGAAAGAGAAGTGTCCTCCTCTAAGAGCTGGAAATCCCTTGGGTTCCATCACACATGAGCAGTTCCTGCGCAGCCATAGCCTGTGTGAGGACCATGGGGACATGGAGAGCGAGGGAAGAGCAGAGGTCCGTCCATCCTCATTCCCACTCTATCCCTGCTACATTTTATAAAACCAGACCTAGCCCAGTTTACATAGTGTTTAATTCAATATGAACAAAGTCTGGTGCCCGATTCCCTATTCTATCTTTTAACATCTTGTACACTGCACAGGACGTAGTAAAAACACATACTAGCAACTTACCAGTTACACACAGTAAATGCCCATGGACTTCCTGAGCAAAAGTACTCGCAGAAGCAGGTTGAGGATTTGGATCACTTAACAGGTCTCTGACTGAAGAGACCAGTGTCTCATCATCACTGGCACATCCTGCTGTAAATGGCTTAACGCACGTCAGTTGACTTGGAACTTCAGAGGTCTCTAATTCCTTCTTTCTTCCCCATGATCTTCCCCCTCATCATCATTCTCCCTCTCTGCTCTTCACATTCCTCTATTCTGCTGCCCCATGAACTACTGACTACTGTGTAGTGGGATTATGTAGTTAGCAAACTGGGAGATTATGACATCGGAGCAGTAAGTCATACCTCCCTCCAGGCTTTCTTCTCTGACTTCTTTCTTCCTTTTCTACTTCTCATCTCCTAAAGAAGGGAACACCATGACATTAGAAAGCACTGTTTTCTCCCGATCTCTCTGCTTCCAATCAGCCTTCTCGGAGAGGGTGATTTTATCCTGTTGCTTAAACATCTCTAAAATTTATAATAATAATAATAAATGTATGCCCCCTCAGTCTTCAATCTTCAAAATGAATGCATGATACAGTCTTTTATTTTTCACAGAAATGGCCATTTGATCACATTCTGACATCTTGCAGGCTCATAGAATTTTCCCTCCATTGGGAAATTAGTAATTATCAGAGTCGCCACAATAAACAACAAGTTCTGCCAAAAGAGAGCAACACAGCACAGTCCAGAGTTCCAGAATGCAGTTGATTTGTTTGTTTGTTTAGCAAAACTTGGGTATTTCTGAAAGTCAAACCTCCTTGTGCCCCATGGGTGAAGATATGGTGAGTTCCTGTGCACTTCAGACATGAGAAAGTGGGGGTAAGTAATTCAAGTTATTCATAAAAAGAAACAGGGAATGTTTTGGGATGGAAGGGACCTTTAAAGGTCATCTAGTTCAACTCCCCTGCAGTAAAAGCAGGAGCATCCTTAACTAGATCAGGTTGCTGCTTTATAAAATCTGCTTTACACTGTGCTTTACTCTCTTATGTAGCATTCTCTGGAATATTCAGTTTACCTAATTTCTTGTCCTGAGTGGTACAAAATAGTATTTACAGAACCCACACCAAGCTCACTAACTCTTGCAGAGTACTGTTTAATATACTGTTGTTAATTTGCTGACATTCCTAATTATATAGTTGAATATGTCAACATTAAGTAATGTCTACATGACAGGCATTGATGTTATGTAAAATGGATTTACTCACAACACCTTAAAACGAAGCTCAAGCTTCAGTGTAGCCAGTGCTGAGCCACGCGCACTGCAAAATCAATCAGAGTAACTCACTAGCCTGTGCCAAACTCTGGTTTTAAGAGCTGAAACACTACTGGTAGTCAAGCCAGCTCATGAAGACCTTGCCCAGTGTGTCTACCTACACAGCTGTGATCACAGCCTCGAGTCACGGCTCTGGCAGAGGAGCCCTAGTGGGCTTAGCAGCAGAAGAATAAGGTTTCATCACCCACCTCTGTCTGCATCTTTCTTCTCCGTGAGAAGTTTCCACCCTCATGGTGAGCATGAGAGAACAGGATGGCCACCTAGTTCATAGTTCAGCTGGCCCAGATCACACTCTAAAGCAGTGGCAAAGGGCTGCTGCTAAGATGCGGTATAGACCCACAACCTTTTGTGCTGCTTTTATGCCAGTGTCAATAACATCCAGCGAAAAATACTGAGAGAAACACTGAACATTTACAACACTACTGCTAAATGTGCTGGAGCTGGTCTGCTGGAGCCCTGGCTCTTAGAAGAGGGGAATCGAGAGAAATACAAGCCATAAAACAGAAGGTTATATACTAAGAAAACATACCAGCGTAGCTCAAAATCAATATTAGAGTCCTGAGTAAATCAGAGAAAGTGAAGCAATAAGTAAAACAGGGAAAATCATAAACACTAAAGGCCTATGTATTAGTCCATATCTAACACAAAAAAGATACTTCTCCAGGATTTTTTTCTTCAGTGCCAAAACAGATTTTCTGCATAATCTTGGGCAAGACACTTAATTTCTCTCTGTGATGGTATTAGATAATACTTCCCTAACTTATAATAACTCGTGTCACAAGTTGCTGAGTGTCAGAGTACTCATTAGACAGGATTATATCAAGTTCTGAAGAAGGGAGAGAGCCTGCAAAAAAAATAGATAAAAACAGGCTGAGTTGAGTTTTCCTTGGAGTCAGCAGAAGCTGAGGGCATGGCAGATGCTCAGCCAATCTCAGGCTCAGTTTCTTGATAAGCAAGTATTTCCATAACCAGCATACAGGGAGCAGGTTTTGCATAGGGGCAAGTATTTACACTCTTAATACTCAGTAGACAATTTGATTAATTGAAAAAAAAAAAAAAAGTTTTTTGATTTCTCATTGCCACCACTTGTAAAGAATATTTCAGTGAAGTCACGACTGATGCTTCTCCTGAGGAATGAGTCCCTGGTAAGGTATTGGGAAATACTTAAGTAAAATTTCTAATGGGTCAGGTCCTGTGAATGATGGGGTGAAAAAGAACAGTCCTGCACAAGCTTTGCTTGCTCAGCAAAGCAGAGTAGCTATCAGATGTGCAGGGACTGCACCAACATAGGAGTCCTTGGCGGGGAAGATTCTAAGTGCCTAGTGACAAAAATGGAAGAAGACAGGAGCGAGCATTAGCAGATGGCTGGGCATGTTACTCCTTACAGCGTTATGTGTATTAAATTGAACAAGACACAATGGGAAACAGTGGAGAGTGGCAGCATTTGAGGAGATGCCAGTACTTTGAATGTACCTGATGGCTAAATGAAGCGATATTTTTTTAATGAGTGGGTTTTATACACTCTAATATTATTTCCACCTGTTAGTGGTGTAACAACTATTGTAACAAACAACACTGACCATTTTCTGTGCACAGACAAGAACCTTCCTCCTGCAGTTGAGTTCCCCACCCTGGCTGTTACCCTTACTGCCTTATGTATACCAGAGAATCAACACTTCAGTTTGCAGCACTCTTTGTCATGCCCAGGTAATTAAAAGAATGCCACTGCACCTGGTAGAGTTACAACAACATCCTTACAAAAGTCTCAGGAGCATTTAATATTTTATTCATTGCTATGTTGCTGTATTTTGCCTGCAGTAAAACAGCCTCATGGAAGTGAGACACTGCTACCAAGGGCTAACTAACATTCTCCCTTCAACATGTTACATTAGCTCCTTGCCTTTTATGTCCTTCTAGTTTTGGATCTTTATTTTTAACAACCTTTCTGCTTTCAAGAAAAAAAGCAAACCTCTTTCTTTTGCCAGAAGCAGGGAATGAGAACAGGCTGTGTTTAAGCTTCCACGCTTTTTACATATGTGGAAAAGACTGTCTGAAAACTTTATTTTCAAAGGAAATATATTCCAAATTTTAACCTCATGATGCCCAAATAATTGCCTTGCTTATAGCATTACCTCTCCTGTTAGTGACTCAGAAACTAGAGGGAAAAATAAAACAAAGTTTAATATATACAAAATAACATTGATAGTTTTCTTACAGAAGGCGTAGGAAGTGAAACCACAGAAGCACAGACATAGCTATTAAAGAAAAATTAGAAAGTTGCTGACACAAGCTGTTCAGAAATAACTTTTCAGGTCCCCCAAAGCCACATGATTGGCTTAGACTTGTTTTCCAACACACATATTCAGTGAGTTCTTACATGTTTCCCTTTTTGATATGCTGGGGGAATCGCATGAAAACGAGCTTTATTTTACAAACATGGAGGTTGAAAGTTTAAGAGAGATTGAGTGGTTACATGACTCCAGAACTGAGGTGTTTCAGAAATTCACCACCAAGGCCACATGGCCAGCAGCACCATTCTAAGTTTTAGCATCATTAGTCTATTCAGTTCTAGCAAATTAAGAGATAGATGCAGTTGCCTGTAGGCATGCCATGTTTCTCCATCCAGCAACTCTGTCTTGGAGAAAAAAGGCTCTGTCTAGGATTTATAGATATCTTGTTGCAGAAAGGGAAGCAGAGCAAGATGGGACATCATGACATTCCCATTATGTTCTGTGTATGCTCAGATCATCTGTAAGTACATATGCAGTATATATCTGACTCATCCCCAAATCCTGGATGTGAGTATAGAAGCCTCAGGTGGAGATTGTGCCAACACTGCAATAAGCAACATGACTAACATCTATCATATGTACTTTGTTTTCTCATCCTTTTTTTCAAGGGAAGGCCCGCGTGTCTTGGCAGGTACTACTAGTCCTCTATCCGTATCCAAGAACACAAGCTCTAGGAATTGCATCTAGTGCACGAAGCAGAAGGTGGTGATGGTTGCAATGGCCACAAGCCCCCGAGGGAATTCATTACTCACTTTGGGACAGGGCCTGTCCCCTGCCCAAACAAGCTGTGCCATCATTTTGCTGAATCCCATTTATCTGGGGGACACGGCTGCCTACTAAGTGTTTAGTCTGAAGGTCTGGATGATGGGCTATGCCAAGTTCAGCCATTTGAGCATCTTGCTCTAAAGCTCAAAATTTATGGTGAGAAAGAAAAAAGGAGAAAAGACTTGGAAGAAGAAAATTTAGAAAGATATTCACGCTAACTGTACCAAGCCGTGTGAATGTCCCAAGCCAAACAGGTGGCACAGTCATCCATAGGCTGAAAGTGCAGTTTCAGGGGATAGCCCACCCTGCTGTGACTGTCAAACGCCAACCCATTGGTACGATTTTGAAAGAGTCTCGGCAAAAGCAATCTATACTTTCTCAAGTGATTTGAAATAACTGAACACCAAATCATTTTGCTGATATGAAAAATACAACTCTCATCCTAGATGGAAAAGGAAAAATCATTTAGTTTCACAACATACATTCAGTCACAACACCAGTGTTGCCAGTTCTGGCCATTAGGTCTTGCAATACTCCCTGTTTTTCTGAAAAAAAAATATAATAAAATTATGTGTAGCTCATGAGAAATGAATGCCCTGAATTTCTTGCCTTAATGGTTGCAAAGAAGAGCTTGAAAATCTGAAATGAGTGTTGCCTCACAACCTAAAAAACTCCAAAGGCAAATTGAAAATATGCATTTTATTGTTTTTGATTGTCCTTGTGATTTTAAGTCATGCATGACTTTTCTTGGAGGCCTGACTCACAGCATTTTTATGTTCATATGGGGCTGCAGTGTCCCACAAAGAATGAAAAGCAACTGTGGGAGCTGTGCCCAGATGACAGGTATGGTGCAACCAAGAAAACATGAAGCATTTTGTATTTGCCAGCAATTTTTGCTTCATGATGGCAGACACGAGGAGTCTGACACTCCTGGTGCTTTATGGGAGCAGAGAAAGCTGATGAAGAGCAAGGCGAGGGGAGGAAGGATTCCTGCCTAACTCGAAAATAGGTGAAAGTTGATCCTGAGGAAAAAAATAAACTGAATCTAAGTGCTACCGCTGTGTTAATGAACGGTTAGGAAGACAGCAAGGGAAGGCATGTGTTTATATCGCAGAGCTGGTAACGAGAGATTCTTGTTCTCACCCCGATTCTGCCACTGACTCATCCAGCAGGGTCAGGCCTACTTTGGTTCTCACTTCAGAGATTAGACTTAACTATAGACCCAGCTGCTCTCACATTTACTCATGTTGGGTAACGCTTTCTTCCCTGGTGACACTATTTGTGAAGGAACTCCATGGTTCACAGAAGGTGAATGACTGAGCCCCACTGTAGAAACAGAAAAGATGAGAAGCATCTGCAGCACAGAGGTGCTCTAAGGCTTAGCTCATTAGGTCTATGCCTAATGCAGCTCTTAATTAGTTGAGCCGTATGTAGATATCGGGATCAATTACTGATCTGCTTCTCTCCAGGCTATCCTTTGGGAAGCCATGATTAGGAACTGAGGAAGGTTTGGGAGTTGAGGTTTGCTCAACTGGCAAATCCACAGACTCATCCCATGTAGCTGACAAGGCAGGAGGACCTCCTAGGCCCTCTTCCACACTTGAGAAGGTGAAGAATTCACAATATCTTTATGGAGAGGCTTCTAAAAATCCTTTTACTCAAGTCTAAGATGCTCTGCTCCAGAATTGAGCCAAGTTTGGAGCCCACTACAAACCCCGTTTGTAGAAGTTCTGCCAGCCTTGAGCGCACGCAGAGTACCAACACCCAAACTCGTTAGCAATCGCTGACAGCATGAAAGCGCTATTCCGGAAACCCTTTCAGGGAGTTTTTTTATGTTTAACCAAATGCTTGATTGAAAAATAAAGTTTTAAAATTCAGTCAGTTGCATAGATCCCTGGACATCATTTGTTAAGGAAATTATTTGGTTAAGAGTGATGAGTATTATCAACATTAATAAATTTGTTATTTAGAGGTGCCAATTAATGATATATCTGCTTTTGTCAATGCCTGCACTGCACCATGCCTCCATACCACCTTGGAGGCATCCTTTGTAAAATGGCTGCAGGTCTGTTAATAAGCACCAGATTAGAAACGAAATCTCATAGAAACTACATCTGTTATAATTGTTTTATTGTGGCTATGCTGCTTAACTAAAAGAAGTGAACTTTCCTCTTGGTAACCCCCTCAGATTTCAAGTAAACTACATGTAGAGTGAACTCAGGCCAGTGCCTTATGTGTGCTCTTACAGAGGCCCTTACGTTTTTACTTTTGATTAGAAACGCTTTGCATCATCTTCCTTCGCTCAGTGGTATCAGAGAAAATGTGGCCTTGCTACACCTCCCAGTTCCTGAATTATCTAGTTCACATTTATTATCATTAGTCTGGTACACAAAAATCAGGTTGGGCAGCTAAAGATCATCCAGTATTAAACACACACTTCAGAACTTACAGCTGCTATAAACCCCTCACCTTTATGCTTACCAGCTCAGGAACTTCACATCCCCCTTTTATTACACGCCCGTATACTTACAGCAACATAAAAACCACATCATTGATTTTCCTGATAATTTTGCCATCCTGCTATTTTGAGCCAGTCAGTTGGTCAGTGAGTACATGCACCAGGTACTGTATCTTGACAAAGGAACTGGATTATTGCCAGATAAAACAGTCGGACTATTATTATGGCTAATAGGCTAGAAGCATTTGCAATGGGCTTTTAAATAATTGTCTACGTTTATATGGTACCATTCATTCCAGAGAGAATCAAGGTGCTGTGGAGGCTGACAATGGGTCTTTTTACTCATTGCTAAAATGTAACTGCTGCTAAGCTGGAGAAGTAGTGACCATCCTCCACAAATAGTGTTAACGAGTGCAGTAGGTAATGAAGCAAACAACAATATTGCCATTTGAAATTGCAAGCTAATTACTTGATTTGGAATTTGATGAGAACATATGAGCTGATATGCTGCTGCTTGTAAAAATGTTCCCCAAAGTATTTTTGGGCTGTTTCATCACTTGTGAGTGATGATGGCACAGCGTTAGGTTCCCCTTCATCACGCTTGGCACACTACTTCCAGCTGAGCTCAGGGACAAGACTGTGACTTGAGCAGTAAAATTCCTAGCAATGCATGCGTTTCTCTAAAATATTTCCTAAGCAGTCCAGTGACCTATGAAGCCCATCTCCCTTTAGCATGGGAGATCTTGAGCATATGCAGCTTTACTCACTACAGCCTAAACATATGATACGTGTGGGAAGGTACATGACAGGCAGCCTTCAGCCAGCGACATGTAGGCGCTTTGCTGATGTTTCAGTTGTAATGCAGGTGCTACCACGCTGTTTAACAGGCAGCAAATCTTCCCTAAATGTGGTAGGAGAACATGTAGCAGTCTGCTGAACTTGAGAGATGCATCGTTAGTGCATTCCCACAGAGTGTTCTAACTTCTGCTTTGGGGCTGGCTCCGTCACCTACACTTGAAGGATAGGAAGGTCAAGAGTTGAATATGGGGAAGGTGGGAAGTTCTTCTATTATGTCTTTTTTTTTTTTTTAATCACAGTGTTGCTACGTGTAGTTACAAAAGGACATAGCAATTATATGAAATAGCAGATAGCTCCTGACAGACTGTCCACACTATGTGGCCTATATAACCTATCATTATATGAATGGAACTGTACTTGAAGTGAAGACAACTGATCATGCCTTCTCTTTAAAAGTTATTGCCAAAGGCAGATGGGAAGCACCAAACCAGCATACGCCAAAGCTGCAAACTTCCTTATAGGGAAGATATGTGAAAAATTCACTGTAGAAGTAGAGGTTTGTGTCCAAATAGGATCCAAGTCCAAATTCTTTGCAATTTAGAGATTACCTAGACCCTACAATTGTCATTTTTGAAGCCAGAAGCCCAACTCAGTCAAGAGCTTCCCAAATGGACTCTTGAGATCTAGAGTAAGAGAGGTGCATTCCTAGCAGGCTGGACTCATGGTACAGGCTTTGGATCCATTACAATGAGCACTGATGTCCCAGGATATCTTTCTCTATCAACACTTATCTCCTTCCCTCACTTACAGTACTGGGAACCAACGTATTCCCATTGCAGTGCTGTATTTTCTTTCTGGCTCCCATGCATCAAGCATAGTATGTCAAACAGTTTCAGATGGTGGTTGTTTTCTGTGCTTAACTGAAATCATTAGGCAAATTATTTAGCAGGGTGCACAGGGATTTAGCAGTAGGATTCCCATTAATGGCTGAATCTCTGCACTACAATTTCCCTGCACAGTATTGCCTTAATAATCTTTCTGACTTCAACACTTTGTTCTGAAGGTAAGGCTTCCCAGACTTTAATCACTCAAAAGTCAATATTCCCTTTCTTCAGGTTCCTCAAGCCAGAAGAAACCCTGTGATGTTGCATGACAAAAGGACAATGTGGCAGATTAAAAGCACTGTAATAGCTGAAACCAATTGCTATCAATCAGTCGTTTGTAGGCTGATAACTCAACTGCTCTCTGGAAATAAATTTCTACAAATTCCTTGGGAGTCACTGACAGATGAAATCATTGCCACAATAACAAGGAATAGCCTGTGCTGACTCAGCATTCTTCCCAATTGAAATATGTCAGAAGGTACCAAAATCTGAAAGTTTAATAAAGGGGAGATGGGGACTTACCGAAACATTATTTTGTGCCGTGTTAGGTGACAGAATATCTTGTCACCATACCCTAACTCAAATAAGTACAGGGACATGGGGATAATGTTGGTTGTTTAACTACTGAACCTGCTGCAAAACAGGTATCTCACTAACATTCAGAGAGAGTCACATGCAAGAATCATCTATTGAAGGCTCTGATGGGCTCTCCAAACCAAGACCCAGGATATTACAGACAATTGAAATCAGTGTTTGTCCCCTTTGACCCACTGAGATCCAAGTCACAGCAGCTCAGATTCTGCTTGATGAACAGCAGAGCTGTTTTTGCAGAAGTGGGGAGTTGGTTGCAAGGCAAGTCATCAGCACACGGGAATATGAGCACCCATTCTGGATTGTTAGAACTCTGCAAAACCACTGAAAGGAATGAACGGATAAAGCTGTGGGGAATTTATCTTGCTAGCAGAGCCTGTCTTAGCCATGATGCCGTCCTGACTGAGTCCCGATTTCGGCTTTTAACAGCGTCAGTTGGGAGTTACAAACTACACTCAAGAATGTACTAATTGAAATTCTACAGTTTGTGTGATCAAAGAGGGCGGACTAGATTATCTAGTTCAAATAGTCATACATTTATTAGAAAGAACCTATTCTGATCTTATTCACACCTAGTTGCAACCTGGCATATGTAAGTACAAAGAAGAGGTAAAGCATTACCAAGCGGAGACCACAACACTCACCTGGGGAAATGACTACATAGGGTATAAGGCAACTATCCTAAAGCACAACCCCTTCTTATGGCTGGCAGCTAAGAAATAAATGTGGTACTTTTGCTTGTAAACTGAGCACATTTGGTCTGGACTCAGTGAGAGCCCAAAATCATACAGCTTAGAAGTGACTCACTAAATACGTCACTTACCACAGCAAAACACCACTTTCAGTGTATTGCTGGGGTTGTACATGTTTGTCTTGGCACTCCTATCTCAACAGCAATCCCCAGGAATCAGGGAATACGTTTGCTAAAATTGAATTCCATTCCAGAGCATGAATGTCCAGGACACACTTTGTTATCCAGCCCTGCTTCCTCAGAAGAGGACAGAAGTGTTCATAACTCTTTGGAATTGAGATGGAAGCTTTACAGGTTGGATTCTGCGGTTGCATATGACCTCCCTCCATGCATGAAAGATGCATCATCAGTAAAACCTACACATGTGCATGTGAGGTTGCAGGACAGGGCTTTAAATCTGCAGAAAGGAAGAGACAGGACTGGACTGCACAGATGTTTTCGGGTGAAAACTTTAATGTCTTGAAGAGACACAAAAGCTAGACATCCTCAATGCACCTAAACGGCTTTCTTGTTTCACAACGGGCCATCCTTAATGTAAAGAGCATTATCTGGAAAGGAATTAATACAATAAAACTCCAGTTATTTTCTTTGTTGAGTATCCAGCTAGACACCACAAACAGAAAACCTGATTACATCACACAAGTGTGTTATGCTTTTGCCTTCTAAGGGAGATCAGCTTCTATTAGATTACCAGTTAATTAACTATAAGTTTAGTTTTTTACTATTAAAATTATTTCAAATTTTTCATCTGCAAAACATTATATACTGACAAAACTATTTTTTAAATGAGATTTTAACCCATTTATGACATCTGTCTTTTTTAAACTATTTTTTAGAGAGCTACACAACAAATTAATTTAGTACACTAAACACTAAAGAATCTGACCATGACTGGATAGAAAACTACTCACAAATTGACTATCCAGAAAAAGCAATTAGCAAATAACAAAGGAGAGACAAAAAAAAGTAGCGTTGTTCTACACCAATCTCCAGATTATACAAAACTAGCTTCTGTTTAAGCGGTTAAAAAGGAAAAATGTTTTCAGGAGCAATTGCCTTCGATCAAAGATCAATGCACAAGAAAACAAATTGCCTCAGAGTGTGGCAACACAGCTTAATAGAATAACTTTACAGCTAGCAAGCCTTACTGTGAAAGAAAAGTGATTTTAAAAGATGAACTTGATAAAACTGTCTTTCAGATTGCCTCACAAGTACTCAATCTTTGACGACCTAACCAAAACATGTGTCCAAAGAATTACGAGTTCCACATCTTTGGCATCCGTAAGGTAGATCTATCTGTTAGCTACAGCATCTTGTGGGTAAAAAAAAAAAGGGATTTAAGAGTTGTACACACACACAGACATACATATATAAATGCCAAAGACAGATTCTCACTCTATACCGTGACACATTAGACTATGCATTAAAACTAGCACTAAGCCTGGCTGAGATAAAGGTCCCAGCATGCTGGCTACGATACAAATAAACAGCTCCCGTGACTTCCAACAAAGGATAGAAGAAAACAAACATTAGGGCTCTGAGTCACACACAGATGGCAAATGACTGGAGTGATGCACCCTTGAGTCAGCCCTTACCTACTTCAACAACTCCCTTTGGCTTGTGGCCACAGGCTTGTTGTCATCAATAGCCTGGGCTAAGAGATCCCAGCATAACCCAGACCTGATGAGACACACACATCACCTCCTCCTGACACAGCTCCTCGGGAAGGCTGCTAAATATAGGCAAAAGGCACACACCTGAATGTAATTCTCTAATTTCCTCATTTATAGAAGTGGAGAACTGAGTCACAGAGAAGCCAGTAGTTTTCTCAAGTTCATAGAGGAAATTCTGGTATGAAAATTAAGTTGTGTTTGCTGAATCAGCACATCTTTTAGAGAAGACCATCCAATAGATGGGGAAACTGAAACCCAGAGAGTTGAAGGGGTTTGCCAGGCTATAGGAAACCCAAGTTTTACACCAGATAGAAGTCACCTAGATTATGTGGCTTTGCCACTTTTTGTAGAGAGCACTTGTGCCTGCTGGGACATCCAGCTAACGACTGAGTTGTACCCAAGTGGGACAACAATTCTCAATCCCGTCTAAGAGCCAGAACTCCCTCTGGAACTGCAGTGGCTGTTTATTAGCTTAGAAGTATAAAGGAAGGATGTAAAGCAAACTAGTTATGCTTGATGGGTTTTCTTGGATCTAGGTTCTGAGCTGCAAAATAGACTGAGAATGGCTGTTTATTGTCAAGCCTCCAAAAGCAGATTAAGGGCAAAGGAGGAATGAGGATGTAGCTATTATTTACATCACTTGAGCACTGGCCATTGGAAGTGCATTCCTCATTGAGTGATTAACAGTTATCCAGCACAAAGCAAATAAAAACCGTGTCTAACTCAGTCAGTCTCATTCTCTATGGTCTTTCTGCATTAAATCATGTGAAACTGGCTGTTTTATTTACTGTTGCTCCTCAATATCATTAGTTTGCTGTGATGTCAGGTGTTGAAAACAGGAATAATTAAGAAAAGATAAGTGATCTTTAACTGAAGTTCTCTTCTTTTGAAAATCAATAACTTCATTTAGCTTCATTTAGGCTTCATTTAGCTCCCTGTAGATAGATTCACATCCCTGCACAGATGAAGTTACCAAAATCAATAGAGCTTTGCAGAGGCACAGAGGGTCAGTCTGTGCAGAGCTCCTCTGACTTCATGAGCAAAGCACTCGCTGCTGGGTCCAAGCTTCCATCTGCATTTGGCTTTAAAAAGGTTTCTCAGCTCTAGAATACACTATGAAAGCCCTTGATTAAGTCATTATCACGCATAATTCCCTGGCATGCCAAGAATCTAGTCCCAAATTGATACAAAGGCAAGTCTGCTCAGGATGAATGGGTATTCTGGGGTTTTATTGTGAAAACTCAGAATTACATACACTGAACTGCCGGTATGGAGTTTGCTAGCCGTGGCCACCGATAGCCGTTAAAATGCATCTCAGATTAAACACGGTCACCCTCACTGTTGTCTGATGAAAGGCTATCACAGTCCCACTCCTGCTGTTTTGTGAAGCTGGTGGGCTTTGTGTGGGCTCAGCACCTCTCCCCACGCTCAGTGAGCTGGCACAGGGAGCTCCTCCTGGCTTTAATGGTGAAACACGGAGCACCAGACAACCCCGGCTCCCGACCAGGGCATTTAGATGTTGCTTTATCGCCCAGAACAGTCAAGACAAATACATAAATGCTTTGCACTGAGATTATTGGAAAGGGTCTAAAAGAATTTGGCTTACTGGAAGATGGAGCTTTTCAGGGGCTGAGCAGGCACTGGTATTAGCATCATTACTAACACACTTACAGGCTTAACTCCCTAGATGAACCAGGGCTCTATGCACAACCACGGCAATGAAGTGATGGGCAAATGTAATTCAAAGCACAGAGTGCTGTAAAGTTGTGTGATTAAAAAATGAGCTCAAAACCCAAATTCCTTTCTGTTTTGGTTACAGAATGGCAGACTAGCATAACTAGTCATGGTGGCATCAGCTTCCTTCACACTTATTTAATGGGGCATCATTTCACTTAAAAAGATTGAGGGCATAGTATTACACACTCAGACAGCATAGCAATGAATATGGCTTAAATACCTGGGGAGACAGATTAGTTAGCTATTTCTGCTCACAGCCTTCTCCTAGGAGCACAGAAATGCCATCTCAGCATGCTTTTTTGGAGGATGAGAAAATCATAATAAACAGAAGGATAAAAATATACCATGGGAGTTACAGCTAATTTCTTGCTATAATTTGCAGCAATTTACACATAATCATTGTGGGTTTGAAAATACTGCACAGTGCTAACAGCAGTGTCTGCTGAAATGGTGCAAATCAGAAGAATGATAAATGCAATTTCGATTAAAAAAATTCTCCAGAAAGGTTGGTTGGGATATTAGGTTCACAAGTTCTTCCTTGCAGCTGACGTATGGAGATCTTTTTTCAACCATATGCAGTCCAGTTTCTTATGCTGTAGGTGGATGGAATGAGTTTCATCCTAATTGCTTTTAGACTTCAGAAAAGTCCTATCAAATAGCAATGCAGTCTGTGTGTTCCTCATATGTTAGGTCAAGGGCTTTTTATTTTAAAAAAAAAAAGGCTGTAAACAGTAGTCACTAGTATCACAACATTTTCATGCAAATACGCATTTGAGAATGTAATAAAATTGTGTCAAAAGTGCTGAATTAGGGTTCATAAATGTGTTTTGATATAATTATTTCCAGCATATGAAAATTACTGAAATCACGTTACACGGTAATTTCCTTAAACATAATTTCTATTCAGAGGTCTGATTCTAGAAGATGTAAATATCTGTATGCTGAACACTTGTATTTTCACCAATTTTTACAATTTAAAATAATCCAAAACAATTTGAAAGGGCAATAAAAACAAATGTGCCCCCAGACTGGAACCCTGCATACACACAAACTAAAGACAAGTTATGAGCCTCCATGAAGACTGATTTATAGTAGAAATACTAGTGTTGTTACAACCCTGTTTTATAGGGTCATCAGTAGAGGGTATATCATAAAAGGAGGCTAAAATGATTTATTAAAAGAATTCATTACCTGCTAAAGGAAACATTTAATCTATGCATCACTAACACTTGACCCGGTGCAAAGGTTTCTAGTAGTAACAAGAGCAGATACAGGCTTGATTTAAATAAGGGAGAAGTACAGAGCAGATGCAGGCCTGATTTAAATGTGGGAGAAGCACAGAAGCAAAGATGATGTAGAGGGCTGCAAACCTCCGATGGATCCAGGTAAATTCTACCTGGTGAAGTGAGTTTGAATTTTAAAGTGATATATTTTAAAAACAGAAGCTTCCCTTGGAAAATCAAACAGCAAAGAATTTAAAAGCATGCCTAACTTTAAACTGTTAGCAGCCTTATGGAACCGCTGCAATTTATTTTGAAGGCACCTAAATGAACTGGGCACCTACATTCTATTCATGCTCAGTGGAAACTCTTTACTTAAATGTTGTTTGTATACTTGAAACGCCCATCCAGTGGCGATCTCTGTATTCTAAGTGAAGCTCAGACATGTCACGGAAATGATGCCTGACCACATTTTGAGAATCACCACCATGTCAAGTAGCTTTAAAGCACTGGTACAGCTGATGTTGAATGCTGTCTCTCCTGATGACATTACGTCTTTGGAAGACACAGATGTGAATCAAAGCTGCAGATCAGCATACAAATGGACTTTGCACATGTTCACATTGCACTTGCCATAGCAGAATGAAATAAAAGTCAAGACCACACTTGACTTGTGGGTGTGAGGGACACATGAAGTTGTCATTATCATATAGAGGCATGAGCTCTTGACTTCTTATTTCATGAATAATTACAAGCAGAATTTTTTTTGCTTCTAGGAGCAAATATTTTCAGCAATGAAGCTGGCTTCAGCAGACAATGTTTCTGCTGGCATCTGTAAGATCTTGTTAAGCTTCTACCAAGACTTTACTTGCTCATGCTCAATTGTCTGGGAAGCTTAGGGAGCCTCGCTTTTCTGTCGCTCACTGCCGACAAGTATGACTGTTCAAATTCTTCTAATCCTAGATAAACATTTGGAAAGGCTTATGAGAATGTAGAACATGTGTGTACACACATGCATATGATGACACACAGCACATGGCACATAGAGCTGTGTGTTTGGCTCTCCCTTGACTCATGATGATGAGAGAAGCTGGGATCCAGAAGACACCAAGTTCCGAGCTGAGTTACCAGAGGAAGTGACACAGCAGCAGCTTGTAACACAACCAAACCTGGCCCTTCCCATAGTCCCCTCATGTCGCTGGAGTGCTACAGAGGACTCATAGGGGGAGCAGAGTGGCCTCTCATAGAATTCTTCTCATGTTTGAGTGATGGAGAGCCACCATGTGCATGCTCATATGATCTATCCTCCCAGCCTTTGCTGCGTGATATTTTGGGAGCAGGAGAAAGTTTACGCCAGATTGCTCAGCCCTCAGTCGTTTTGGACTGCACCACATCTCAACAGTAAGCTGGAGCAGTCTGAAACGACTTTGGTTTCCCAGAGTACCTCAGTTGGCCCTGAAGATGCAAAACCAGCTACATCCTCCTCCCTGGAGCTTGTTTTCTATGCATCTGAGACACACAGATCTGAGACATACTGGCTTTAGGTCTCTGTTTCAATTGCCACAGAATTTGACATCCAGGATCCTGATATTTTGTCTCCACCCTAGAAACACTGGACTTGGGCTGAAGTGTTTTCAAACGAACTGCTCCCAAAACTTCTTACAGACACGACCTTTCCAAGCTTTGCACAGAAGTCTTTGGTGCTTCCTGGTTGATAGAATTCACTGGAAAACACGATGCCATTTACTAATTTAGATCATTGCCAGGACTGGCTCCCGATCTGTTGTACTGTAGTTCTCTGAGAACCTGAAAGCAGAGGAGACCTGTGCTGGAGGCTCCAGGGAGGCAGCAGGTTCCTTCTGGGCCAGGCTCTGCGTGCAGCCAGGCCGGCTGCGACTAGGTGGCAGCACTCCACTGGGCAAACCGAGCCTCAAATGTCACATCGACTATTCCTTTCAGCTCACAGAAAAGCCAGCTTGCACATTCCAGTTTATAGGAAAATAGAGGGTAAATAAAAGTCATCAAAGCCTCCTGAAAAGTTCTCTCCGGGCGGTACAGAACAGCTGGGAAGGTACAAGTGAACTGAGCTGTTCTTCTGCAACGAAATCCAATCCTACACAAAAATCACCCTGGTTCAGATGTAAAAGAGGGAAGAAAACCAGGGAAAAATCTGCAGCAATTCTCTCAAGACCTCAGGCTGTTTGTCCAGACAAAGCTCATAGTTCCCACATTCACCTGGAACAACTCCGGCAAGACAGATGCAGCACAAATAGCTCAACCAGGCTTTTGTCATTTTGGCTTCGTTTTGTCTCAAACACTATGAGATAATATCGTCTCTCACAAGTCAATTTTATGAGGATCTGTCACTCAGTTCCCATCTGTTATGGAAAATAAGCCTTTACAGGTTAGGGTAGGATGTGGCGTCAAATTCACAGAGCAAAGATTTAATTTAAAGTATTTGAAGTCCCTTGCTATTGCCAGATAGCGAGGGGAGGATTTGCATTTGAGTTTCCATGTCAAGATGGTTTCTCTTTCAAACCTTTTATTAACACTTATCATTTATAAAAGCCATACAACAAAGACAAAAAGAAGGAAGAAGCAGTGCAGAGTATGACAATGCTGTCTCTGCAGAGATACAGCAGGCAGGAAGAAAAGTAGACAATCATTAATTCAAAGGCATTCACTTAAAACTACAAAATGTGAATGAAGCTTGGTAGGAGAAAGGGAGGCACTGCCTAATGCAGAAAATTAGCATCAGACACTCAAGTAGCACAATACAGGCATGAGATCCCAAAGCTGATTTCTTACAGTGCTCAGACTTGACCACTAGAACTTGGGAAGATTGGGCTACACACTCTGGTCTCACTCTTCATGTGTGTATAGATATATAAACTGTAATTGCTACCAAACATCCAGCACTTGGAATCGCACCCTCCAACACATACTAATGAAAAGCAAACGTGTCTAACACTGAAGGTGGTGGGCCCGGAGCAGCTTCAGCAGCAATATCGTGAGCTCTGATCATCAGTGTCACAGCTTGCTGTCAGAGGTGTCTGCTCAGAGCCACCAACCCCTTCCAGGAGCCAAGCGCTGAGCTGCACCTTGCAGTCCACTAAGGTACCTAGACATGTAAGTGGTAGCATTTGCACCAAAATTGCCAAGATACTAACACTGATTTTTTTCAGTAATGGTAACATATTCATAGCCTTATTTCATCACCCTCCTTGGAATCCTAATGGAGAAATATCTGCCTGCACTCTGCCGCTGCTGAAGAAAAACAAAACTCCTTAGTCTCCTTAGGCATTGTTCACTGTTCTCATATGCAACTGTTCCTTATATTCACAAAGAATACAAAAAGCTTTTCATTAATCAGTTAAGAAAGTCAGGAGTGATCTCTAACTTCACAGACTGTGCTGTATAGAAAAAGGATTATTGTGATTTTTCCTTGAGTAGCTCTCTCAGCCCTGTTTGCAGCAAGCATCTGAAAGGAAGGAAGCTGTCTGGGTAGAGCAACACCTTCCCTCCGGCCCAGAAACTTCTGCCCAGATTTAGCCAAGTTGGGAAGAGTTAAGGACTGTCGTATCCCTTTTTTCCTCTCTCTTTCTCTTTTTACTTTTTTTATTTTGTTTGCATTCTTCATAAAACGTTGGCAGTTAGCATAAATCAGTGAACACAGCAAAGGCAAAGCCAGACTAACAGCTCTGCCAAAGCAGCAGCTGCAGGTATTGGATAGAGGACACATCTGAACTGTCAAAATGAGCTTTGGTAAGAACTTGCATGTGTACAGAGGAGGAGAGAGCTAGCTTCTCACCCCCAGCTCATTCCCAGTCCTAACATCACACCCTTACCTGGCCGTAACATCTAACACAAGGTTTTTTCAGCTTTTAAATCCATTCTCTCCCAAAAGTGAACATGGCACAAAGCCACCTCTTCCTTTGCTTCCAAGAGAAATCGAGGGAAATATTTTCCTGAATCACTGAAGTGATTCAAGTCTGTGCTATGCTGCTGATAACTTGAGGTTTCAAACACTGTTGCACATAGAAAACTGCTGTGCATTCTGAGCCAGACTCACCACATACGGAAGAAAAAAACCTGAGCAGGAACTAGAAACTATCCCGGTTTACTCAGTGGGTTTCTGCAAAATTGTGATGTCAGAGCAGCATCACACACACTGCGGGGCGGAGGGCTAGCTGAGCTTCACGATATATGGACACCAGAGCTGCATCACAAACTGGATATGCTTTGCTCTTCTATGCTTAGGTGCCAATGCTATCCTGATATCTGAGACTTAAGACCTGTGCTGCCACCAGCCAAGCATCTTTGCTCATCTTCTGTAGATCTGAGCACTCAGGAGCACCAGCAACTGGAACAGGCTCACTCCCATCTCTGGAGCTGGTAAGGGCTGTTAGTGTGTGGGGCCAGGAATGTCTTTTCCTTTCAGAGAAGGAAAAGGCATGAACGAGAGGTAGGTAAGAAGGAGAAGGATGAGGAAAAGAGGATGGAGCAGGAAGGGTCTCCAAACATCAAATGGCTTGCAGCTCTGAAGCCACTGCAGTGGGGTGAGGCTCTCTACAGACCCATCCTGACCATTTAGCAAGATCAGGTTGCCTCAGGAGAACAGGTCTGCAAGGAAAGTGGCCTAGACACTCCTGTCCCTTCTTTCAAAAAGTAACTGCCTGACTGAAAACTTGAATCTAAGAGCAGTTGTTCGAGATACCATAATACTTCACTTTTATCCATCATGGAAGATTCATATGGTATCACACATCGCTAGCTTGGCCTCATATCTTCCATCCCATGCTCTGACACGCTGACTACATTAGCATTGCCTTTCATACGAATGTCTTTTACAACTGAATTCCCTGTTTGAGAAAGAAATCTTGGTGGCTACTCATTCAAAACTTCAAATGAGGAAGCTGAAGAGCATTGTCAAAGATATCAGGAACAAAGTACTCGTCCACAGTTCCGCCCCCCCCCCAGCCACTAAACTCTGACAGATGCTCTCAGTGATCCTCCCAGCATCCTCCTAGGGCAGAATCACAGGAGAACCAGGGAGAGAGACCATGAGGCTGGGAAAAACTTGAACTAATTTAATGGAAAATAAAAAAAATACTAACAAAACCAATGAAAATGTTAAACCATATACCGATATCATAGAAGTATACAAAGACACAAGAAAATATGCTAATATGAAACCTGTACCCTCCAGGTGACAACAAAGTCCCAAGCAGGAAAAAGTGCCAGGCAGAACTCAGCAGCAGATGGGAGTGCCCAAGCAGAGAGTGCCAACAACAGTCAAAAAAATGCCACCAAAAAAGCAGCTGTGCTGCTCCCACCTGGAGATGCGGAGGAAAGCCAACCCGTCCTGAGGAATGTTGCTCCTCGGCAGCGGGACAGCAG
>NW_009705540.1:0-2822 GCF_000703405.1 Apaloderma vittatum | reverse complement strand
CCCCCCCTCCCCCCCCCCCAGGCACGGCGGCCCCCTCCCCGATTGTCATTGTCCCCAGTGCAGGGAGCAGCAGAGAACTGCCAGCCTGGGGCTCTCACCCCAGGGCTTTGGGCAAGAAGGAGCAGCAGAGAACTGCCAGCCTGGGGCTCTCACCCCAGGGCTTTGGGCAAGAGGGAGCAGCAGAGAACTGCCAGCCTGGGGCTCTCACCCCAGGGCTTTGGGCAAGAAGGAGCAGCAGAGAACTGCCAGCCTGGGGCTCTCACCCCAGGGCTTTAGGCAAGAAGGAGCAGCAGAGAACTGCCAGCCTGGGGCCCTCACACAGGAATAAGCACTCCCAGAGAGAGCATGGGAAAGTTCGGAGCAGGGGATAATTCCATAAAGCTGGCTTTCCCCTTTTTCCATCCATACTTGCACCATGTGTTCCCACTTTTTGCAGTTCTGTAAAGCTCCCTGAGTGCTAAAGAAAGTTTATCCAGTCTTCCACTCTGTTGGAAATGTCTACCAGTCTCTTCAAAAAGTTGTGAACCAGAAATAACCCCCTAACCTGCCATACAGATTGCACACTTGATGCCTGGCAAGAAGAGATTGGGGTGGGATGCTGCATGCTCCTCTAGCACACACTTTTTAGGCTTGTTTGTTTCAAGTCAAATGCCTAACCTTTGCCAGCACATGCCATTCTCAGCATTCTGTAAGACAAATGCCAAACCTTTGCTAGTGTTATGTAGCAAAAGTCCCTAGGAAATGCCAATTTGTGCTGCCAAACAATGTGGTAAAAGCTGGTAGGTTTCAGTTGTGGATTCATACTATTTAGAGACATAATAAATTACCCAAGAATCCGCTTGAGCAGACACTTTTTCTTTCGTTTCCTCTATGACATATTCCACAGCCCACACAATTCGTTGTCGCTAGGTTTTACAGGAACTTCTGTGGTAAAGCAAAAAAATTCCATCAAAACCAGATAACATAAATCTGTGTGCATATCCTGGGGCTGCTCATTACAGACCCTGATTAGGAACAGTGCACTGCTCTCCACATTTCAATCTAAATGGAAAGTGCCGAGTTCTGTTACGTTTACTACTTAGCTCAAGATTATCTGCAATATGTGCTTCATGAATCACATCTCGGACCAGCCCAAACCAGGGTCGCTCATGTCTTGCGAAACATTGCATCTTCGCTGCAAGATCAAACCGAGGAGGCTCTCAGACCATTCTTGGACAGGATTGATATCACCTCTGTAGCTGTTGCCAAGAGAATTTTCAATGGCGTCATGGAAGAAAAATTTGCTGATGGAAATACTAACTGGGGACGAATTATGACCATATTTACGTTTGGAGGTCTTCTCACTAAGAAGCTTCAAGAGCATGGAGTTCATCTCACTGGAAAAGAGAAGGAACAGATTTCTTATTTCATCACAGAGTACATAATAAACAACAAAGCTGAATGGATAGATGCGAATGGTGGCTGGGTAAGTTTCTCATTTTCCACCAAAGTCTAGTTTAGGAGATTCTAGTTAATTAAGGAAAAGTATCGTTACAGACACTGTCAAAAATATTTTATTCGGGGTTTTATTTAGTGGTTTAATAGCTGATGTCTGGAATGTCTCACTGAGGCTTATGGTGAAAGCTTTGCTTCTGCTTTAAATAGAACAGTGCCAAAAGACAACTTTCTTTTTAAAAGGCACTTTCCACGCCTGTAACAGTTGAAACCCTAGAGTTAGTCTTGAACCATAGGATCATACGATACTTTAGGTTGAGAGGGACCTTAGGAAACCAGTCCAGCCTCCTGCTCAAAGCAGGTTAAACTATGCATGCCATGAAATTTGCCATTATTAAATCTAAAATTAAGTGGCATCCTAAGGTTAATGCAGCAGTTTAGCTTCCGTAGGGGAGCTGGTCCAAAAATTCTGAAGTTCAAGGTAAGGGAAGAATACACGAGTGTGATCCTCACAGCTGAAGTCAGCGCTTTGGCTGCGAATTTCACCAAAGCCATTATTAAACCCCCCAAATCAGTTTTACTTAAAATTACAGGTGGAGTTAAGTCTTTTCTGTTTGGACTGAGATAATCCTAGAATTTCCATCCATCAATGGTCAAAGCTGAGAAAAGCATTTGTCAATATGTGGATTATTTTGCCAAGGTGCTGAAATTCCCTTCTGCCAGCGGCGGGGAGATCCCTTTTGCTCTGCGGAATTTCACCTCACCAATACGTTTTTCTTTTGCAGTTAGGGGAAGCTGAGACACAATGACATCACTGTCAGTTATTTCCCTGGTACTTTTTTCCTTTACCTTTATGTAAATGCTACGTTCTCTTTCTACCCCTCTCTCGTTCCACTTCTCTTGTGTTTCCTATTTGCTATTACTTTTTCCCTTCATTTGTTTTCTAGTGTCTTGCTTTTCCTTTTTCCTTTTTGTTTACTGTGAGCCTTTTCTGCCTGGTAGCAGTAGAAAAAGGTGATAGTGAGTCATGGACCCTTGATACATCAGATTTATTGTAAAGGCTTCTCTCTCCATCTTTTTCAAATAGAGTAAATTTTATTTAAGAGAAATATCAACTCCTGGAAACATTTTGTCATAATACGTGTCTCACCATAATAAAATAAGAGGCTTAAAGGAAGATATTTATGTTACTACATCAGAAACACAGTACTTGCATCTTCCTTGATGATGTGGGCTCAGATGATACGGTTCACGTTCATTTTCTCTTTACACAAGGAGGGCACAGTCTTGACTTGCAGATAAAAACAAGCATTTAGCAAGATGCAGCTATTTGCAGCTACTGTTTGTAAAGGCCTGTTCATCTTCATAGAATCATAGAATCATAGAAC
>NW_009705539.1:0-6067 GCF_000703405.1 Apaloderma vittatum | reverse complement strand
CATTAAACAGAATTGGGGTTTTTAGCTAAAATTAGGACTGCCAATCAGCCATCTCTGTTGACACCAAACACCTCTATGCACAGGTGAGCTATCCTATCTTTTATCCAACAAAGCACCATCAAAGTACATAGGTAGCAATTTGTTTCAGGAAAGTCAAACACCAGCCTGTGTGGTCCTTCAGAAAGCTAAAAATGCTTCATTCTGCAGCACCAGGAGCCAATCTTTTATATGGCTTATAAAGCTTTCCAAGCACTATTTTCTAGCATCACAAGTGGCACTCATCTTAGAGAAGAAAAGCTTTTGTCAGCAAGTTTTTTCTAACATCAAACATTTAAAAGCAAGCAAACTGAACACTTCTACATTTTCAAGCTTGCTCTTCATGTGCAGGGCAGGGAGTACGTTTGAAACAAAATAAAAATGAGATTGTTTCTCAGAAGGAGAATCAATATCCAAATTGTGAACATTCTTCCATCTTTCAAATTGCTAGCTGTGAGGTCAAAACCAAATAACCATTATTGTCTTGAAGTTGGGAATCCCGTGTGTATCAGTATAAGCTCTTTTTTAACATATCCTTTGCACAAACCCACTGATGCCAGTCTATGTGATAGATAAATTGCATCCCACTCATTTTGATTACAGCTTTGTATTTCTCATTTGCAATGACTGCCCCAGTACTTTCGCTTGAGTGAGCTAAACTACTGGAAAAGACAAACGGCTAAGGGCAAAATAACCAAGCAACAGGTTGTTGACTGTAAATTGACACGGTGAGTGAAGAAGGGGGTCACTTCCCATCACTGTGTCTGCTGCTGTGGAGAGTGGCTTGAAATAGTTCTGGAAGAAAAGGACCAGGCCATTTCATGCCCATTCTGTGCTATGGGCAGAGTTCTTGTTTACTAAGTAAAGCCCTAAATTTACATCCCCTTTAAGACTCCTATATGTTGCCACAGTCTATATATTACATACAATAATGCCATACAGTAATGCCACAAGACCTTCTGGAAACACAAACAAGACTTACGAGACCGATTCAGATGAATAGTTTTCTCCTAGAAAAACATCACCCTAGAAAAGAATATCCAAAGGTCACACACCAAATCCTAGCACTGAGCCATTAGAAAATATCTGATTGGTAGTAAACTGCCCTTTGGCCTGGCTCAGGTCTTTGGGAATCTGCCCATGACACAGCACAGGCATCAATAGGAATCTCCAGCATAGCTGTAACCAGCCACACCAAATTCTACCCTGTTCATCAGCTGGTGGAACTGTAATAAGCCAAGAGGACCTGGAAAATTAGTGCTTGCATTAGCATTATGGCAATGGGATGTCTTTGAAATCTAGGCTTGTTATTAAAATTTTCATGGTTCCCTCATGCTCTGTCAACACTTGAATGGATCACTGATTAATTTTACAAGTCTGAATTTTCACTTTGCAGTGTTAATATTACCCATCACTAACTCCTGGCAGATCCTTGTAGGATTCTGTTGAAATTTGTCTGGTATTAAATGGGTAGCAAAGTGATGAATCAAGGCCTAACATAGTCCCTACACTACCTTTCTTAATTCTAGCTAGCTTTTATGGCTGCCTCGCATGGAAAAGCAGCTTCTGTTCAAATGCAGCAGAGTTTGAGACTCTGAATGACAAATTTAAGAACACCTGCTAAATGTCTTTTTGGTCAGTTTTTTTTTTCTGAAACAAGAAAGATGCAGTTTTACCACATAGGCTTTTTAAAATATGTATAAAAAATTTGGACTTACTCAAGGCAAAGTTGTTGTGATGCCATGTTTGTGTGGGCTCATTTTCTTAGACAGTAATTAACCTACGAGCAGTATGCCACAGCTCGGGAGACACGAGGCAGGTGTGTGTTGGAAGAACCCACTGTTCCACCTGCCAAGTTTATTTTAAATGTAGATAGTATAAACAAGCTTGCAGAGTCCAGCTGGAGTGTCACAGCCAGTGTGGCAAAGCAGATGATTCTTTAATTTCTTAAAGTGATGGATGGAAAATGACCCAGCAGACTAAGGGAATTTTTTCAGATCTTAGCCAGAAAAAATTGATGATATTTGTTTAATACACTAAACTGTTAGCAATAAAAATGATCGCATTGCTTTGGTGAGAAGCCTATTGTGGGAAATGGCCAAGGACACTTCTGCTCAGCATAGCTTGGAAGCCACACTCTCAGCCTAAAGAATATTTTGGTTTCCGGGAACTTGGCCTCTAGTTCCCCTGCCAGGGAATGACCCACATTGGTGCAGGTTTGCTCCCCAAAATCTTAGTATTTCAGTTATATGTGGCCAAAACTAGATTTATGGACAGTAGACACCTAGGCACCCAGCTGGACACCTGGATTTAGAGCAGCATCCTTTGTTCGTGGAATAGCTGAGAAGATGGCAAATGGGAGTGGGAGGTGATTATGATAACAATGTAAGGAGAAAAAACCATCTCCTTATTCTCATTTGACATCTCTCAGTGCATCCTGTTGACTATTTGTCATTTAGGTTATACACTTTCTGTCACAGAGATTGTCTTTATTCTGGGTATAATACTGAGTCCAACACATTGTTGATGTTATAATTTCAACTATATATATTTAAATGTCTTGTGAGTGCTGCTCATATGGAGGAATGTCAAGACTCGTTACTGATTTGATATATGCCACTGATTTAATTGTTGTTTGAAAAATGAGCACGTCAGCAATGAGCTATTCCTTGTCACAGCTCTGTCCTGTAAACTTTATGTTCATTTGCAAAGTAGAAGACTTTGTGCTCAAGCACACGTGGGAGTAAATATGGCTAAGACCAACAAGAAAATGTCCAGAGTAGTGCCCTAAACTGTGTGAAAATATGACTATTCAGTAGGCTATGTTGCTTTGGACTATGTATAGTGTTACCCTCTTAAAAGAGGGTAGTATGGTCATGGAGTTTCACAAAAAATGAGAAGATGGCTTCATGAACCTTTCCCCAAGGACCTTGCCCTGAGTTTATATACATGAGAACAGCTACAGCAAATTGCACCCAAACTGTGGCTACCGACAGTTTATTGCCAAGATGGAAGCAGTATCTTTAGAGATTCTGATGGTGCTAGTACTAGATTCTAGATCTGTGTAAAATGGTAATAAGAGGAAGAAGTGGAGAATGCGCTTATTAAATTCTCAGACCACAAAGATATGTGAGAATATGAAAGCATACAGAGATTGGGAATGGAAGTGGGAATTATATGGATAAACTAGAGAAAAATTCTTAAAGTAGGTGGATGTTCTGCATTTGGAAAGGACTGATCTGTTGCACAAAAACTGAACAGGGGAAACACAGGTTGAATATCATTTCCACAGAAAGGCACTGATGGTTTGTCATGGTTTATAAGATAATCATGAGTCAATAGTTTTAGACTATGAGAAAAAAAAACCAAAAACAAGCATCGGATTGAGACATAAAAAAGGATGCCTGAAAGTTGTTGTTCTATTCTAAATAGTTATAGTTAGGGCTCTGTATTTTGAGAAAGATTGGCAGAAATTGAAAAAGACTTCTGAATGATGTGGCCTCAGAAAGACAGGTGAAGGAACTGTGATTCTTTATTCCAGAGAAGAAAAGGTAAGGAGAAGATATGACTTCAGTCTTCAAGTATGCAAAATACAGCTGTAGAAGAGAAGACAAAGGATTATTTTTATGTTTTCTCTTTAGACAGAATAAGGAACAGTGGGCTTTGATTTCAGTGAGGGAATTCGAATTAAAGAAAGAGGGTCTGAGGCCTTTTCAATAGTGAGAATTAATCCCACTTTAGCAGCGGGTGGCCTGCTGATAATGTTGTCTGGTGCAGTCCCAGTGCAGAGATACGCAAAAGCCTAATTTCTGCTGGTGGCACTTATTCCTGTTAGTAACTGCTGATGTCAGGACTATATCCCAATACAGACAACTCATTTTGGCAACGTTGGGCCTTTTCCTTTTCAATTTTAAGCCATTTCATTTTGAAAAAATGACCTATGAAACACTCAGCTAGGCTGACAATGACAAGGGTAGCCTGATGTGATTCTAAATTAGTGTGAACACTAAAGCAGGGATTTCTCAGAGGACAGCCAACTCAACCTTAATTGTAGTCAAGGTAATGGTGTCATTTTCATGCCAGCAGAATATATCTCACATTCTCCACTAAAGTGATGGATCCGAGGCAGTGAATAGCTGGTCTTGCCTGGTAGTTATGGCAGCCTCAGGCTATATTTGCTGTGCAGGGATGATGCAATCCAAAATGCTATGCTGTGCGTGCAGCTGATGCTACAGTAAGTTGCAACAAAGAAGCCATCTTAGATGCCAGTTCTCCATGGAAAGTAGGTATTTTTCTGAAAACGCATGTTGATCCAATCTTTATGTGCTGAGTTAGGGCAAATCCTGACTTTATTAATTAACCATAGCTGACCTGTTCCATTTTGATGTACAAGTTCACCCAGTAAAGATGAATAACAGTTGCTAGTCTCAGCAGGGCAGTCTGTAACAACGCAAGGGACTGTGGCTAACTGAGGAGTTTGCAGTCAGCAGCTCTAGAATGGCTGGATATCAGCAGCCTTGGCAAGTCAACTGTTCCTCTAAGTCCAGTCTCAAACATTCTGCAAATGCTTTTTGTATTTTTTGCTTTCCCTACTAGCAAATGTCATGTGATACTGCTGGGAAAATATGTCAGGGTAATCCATCCTTGAGGCTACTGCATTTTGGGGACAGCCTGAATAGGGACAAATAGCAAAAAGATCCAAGGCTTTATTTTATTTTTTTTATATGACCAGAAGAATAATATCAGTACATTCATTTTCTTCTCTTTACCTCACTTCTCCGTTAATTTAAGTCTGTTTCAAAGTCTGAGCTGAATTTTGAATTCATCTTTAACTGATATAATTGATAAAGATGAATAATGTGCATGATTAATGCTAAATATTTGCTCAGGTACTATTACGAGCATTGGCCTGAAGTCCCAAGGTTTTGACCTGCCAAAAATTTTATGTACTGAAGCTACTCATATATAGTTGTCATAGTTTCAGCCTGCCCTACTGGGAACAAGAGCTATGCAGCCACTTGCTCACTCCTAGCCCCCTCCCTTTAGGCATGGGGAGGGAGGAAATTCAACAAAAAGGCTCAAGGACTGAGATTAGGACAGGGAGGGTTCGTTCACCACTTATGGTCATGGACAAAAACAAAAGGAAACTTGGGGAGAAAACGTAGATTTAATTTATCACCACTAGTTCAACGAAATCAACTAGACCAGAGCAGAATAGTGAGAGAAGTAAATCCAGCCATATCTGAAATATGCTTCCCCCCACTCCTCCCTTTTTCCTGGCTACCTCTTCCCCCCGCAGGGGCACAGGGGTGTGGAGGATGAGGCATGCAGTCTGTCTATTACTCATTGTCCATGGCAATCCTTCTTCCTCAGGAAGAGGACTCCCCACAATCTTTCTGTACTGCCCTGTGGTGTCCATCTCATGGGAGACAGTCCTGCTCCTCCACATGAGTCCTTCCCACCGGCATGGGTCCCACCCGTGGGCTGCAGTATCCTCTGCTCCAGCATGGGTCCTCCTCGGAGTTGCAGTTCGCTCTGAGCACGTCCTCTGCTCCTGCACAATCTCTCTCTCCCTGGCATGGGGTCCTCCACATGCCAATGCATCCTGGATGTTTCACTGCCATTGATCTCCTCAGTTTACAGGGTCTCATCCTGCCACCCCATCACACACCTCAGGGAGATCACTGCCCTGGTGCCCTTCTTCCCCCTGTTTATTCTCACTGATCACATGGTTTCTCTCTTCACCTCGCTCTCCTCCCCAAAACAAAATAACTCCCCAACACAGAAGACAGGTCAAAGAGATCAAAAGGCTGACCCAAATGGTTTCCCCTCTTAAACACACTGATGGCAGCAGTGCTGATTGGCCTGGCCTTGGCCAGAGATGGGTCTGACTTTTACTTGGGCTGGGGGAGGCTCTGGAAGTTTTGCAAGAAGCCACCCCCACACCTACTAAAAAACCCCTCCAGACACAAACTCATGCCCATAGTGACTTCCAGAGACTTGTCTCGGTTTAGAAGACAGGGGAAAGCCT
>NW_009705538.1:20770-32263 GCF_000703405.1 Apaloderma vittatum | reverse complement strand
TGAAACATAATAGCCTCAACTATAATAAAGACGAATTACTTTTTAATAAAATAATGAAACTCTGGTAAACACTCAAGGTTTACCAATTAACTTATCTCCAGGGCTCACACAGAAAAAAAAAAATTTTGTTGCCTCATTTTTAATATTCTCCGTGATTAGATTTCAATAACCCGCTCCATGGTAATGTGTGTCTCATTTCCCTGGACAGACAAAATAGGCCATAACTTCCTCTCCGTTAAGAGCACTAATGCTGTAATTTAGAACTTCTGTCAAGATGAAAGATCTTTCCAGGGAGTTGCAGCAGGCCCATGGCAACACTTTGGCACAGGGCAGGATAATGAAGTTTTCATTATTAAATAAAGATATTTTAGGAATGTCACAACCCATAAATCCACTCCTCTACAACGCATCAGCACATTAGTTTGTTTATTTCTCTTCTGTCAATTCCCTCCTGCCCCTTCGCCCTCCTGCATTTTTTGGCCACCTTGGGAGCTCTCTTAAGTTTCCATAAATTCCAGCATCTTTCCCTGCAGTCCTGGGGCAAAGGGACTGGATGCAAAGGGATGCTGACGAGGTGGGCAGGGGCTCACATCCCTTTGCTGGCAGCCAGTCCAAGCTCTGCAATTTGATGGTACCTGAAGAAAATGCTAACGTGAATCATCAAGCTCAGGAGCATCAAGAATTATGGAAAGAGAGTGTTTTTCAGGAGGAAATTTAGTACTGCTGAAGGGTGACACACCGGCTTTTAGGTAAAGGCAGCAAGCAAAAGCAGATTTGCAATAAAAAAGTCCCCCAGCACTTAAGGCTCATTGAGATAAATCGATAGGTATCAGCAGGGTAACTTGTTGCCTTCTGAAAGCACAAGAAAGAGAATTATGAATTGCACAAACACAGGCCTGCTCACCTATCAGGAAATTATATTTATTTTTGGACTTGAAAAACGAACGGTACACCCTATCAGCCCTTGAATTAATTGAAGGTAATTTTCCCCTTCCAGTGTAAAGCAAACAGGAAAGTTCTGTGTGACAGCACGAATGCTGCCTGTAATGGTTTGCTAAGATCCTACTAATTAAAAAAAAAAAAAATCTCATTTGTAGATAGTTAATGGATTTTGCATTTCTACAAAGTATTAGGAAGGCAACATTTATCTGAACTTGGGGCCTGTGCTGATTACTACTCAATTAGTTGTGATTCAATTCACTGAAGAAAAATGCCCATTTCATTAGCACAAAGAAACAACCACTGGCCACAAAATAAATCTTCTGGAATTGCTCTTCCAACTGGTTTGATATCATGTTAAATTTAGAATTTTCATGCTGCTGGGATGCTTTAATTGTAGCCCTGATTCACGTCCTTGAGCTCAATTCATCCTTTTAACGCTTTTCTCCCTTTCCTTGAGACAAAGTTAGTGAATAGCACCACATCAGGGAGCAGTTACTGTTCAAACCAGACGCCAGCCTGCAAGAACATTCTACTACACGGGGGGAAAACATTGCGATTTCGATCTGCTGCATTTTGATGATGGAGAACCCTTTGCCACGTTCAGTTGTTGCCTTCAGGACCTTTAACAAAGGATTCCAAATCCTATGGAGCAAACGCGTCCTCTGCCGCTGCCCAAGTCAGTGAGTGGGGCTGCACAGGTAGCAGTTTCGTTTTCAGCAATTTTTAACCTCGCTTCCTCCACACAGATAAAGTTGTTAATTTGCACAAATGGATTTCAGTGGCAATGCTGAGATACCTTGAGCTTCCAGAGAGAATCTAGATTCCTACGAAAATGGCCTTGAATTTCAGTGCAGCGCTCCCACGATAAAGCTCAAGGCAAATCAGGACTGAAGGAAACGCAGCACGTAGATAAGTACCAGCATTAAGATCTTGCTTTTGTGTTCCCGAAAATAAATAAACAAACAAATAAATAAATAAGTATGAAGAAACAGGAAAGGAAGACAGTGCAAGGAGAGAATCTCCCAAAGAAACAAAACCCGGGGAGATCCCAGCTCCCTGGCCACTAGGTGTCTGCCTTGGCTCAAAATAAGACCTGGCCCAGGGGAGCCACCCAAGCCAGCCCAGCGGTGGGGCAGATGAAAAAAGTGTTAGACGGAAGATGGGGTCCTCAGGTCCTGCACTTCTTTGTGCCTCGTCCCCGTATCAGCAGCATCTCTGGGGATAAAGTTCAAGCCCCCATCGCTCGCCTCCAGGAGCCCTGATCTGGCTGTGGTGGTTCTCGCCCTGCACCTCAGGGTGGGCAGCTGGGCTGGAGCCCTGTGCTGCTCTTGGAAGCTCTTCTATTTAGGGAAATTAATGTCTTTCATTTCACTTAATTAAAGCACCCAGGAGCTATCAGGCTCATGTTTTGAGGAGATTAAAGTATGCTTTCACAAGGCAGAGAAGGGCCAAAGCCTGAAGCTTAAATCTGAACCAGCTACTTAGTGGGAAGAGATGACATGAAATTCAAATCCATGCCACTGGAATTCTGCACTATCCCTGCCAAATTCTGAAGTTTGATTCCTACCAAGAAGTTTAAACTGGGCAAAATAACACAGGTAAAACATTCTGAGATATGTTTCTGTTTCCACTACTGGCCAAACCCACAAGTATTCCAGAAAAAGACACGTACAAATGACAATACAAATGACAATACAGACTACATTCCACTACTCAGTTCTACACCAATTCAAATATTCACCTGAAATATTTGGTTTCATTTAATAGAAAAATTGTGTGATAAAATTCTACTGACATCAGAAAAGTACTACTCATAGCAGTAAAAATGTACAAAGACTGAGCAGATGAACCCCACTACTCTACTACTAGACTACTACTAGGTTGTCATTTTGACATTTTCAGTGTCTGTCTGGTGACACTGAAATCACTCCAAGACTGTTTCGCTACCAGTCATAGACCATATGTACAAACAAGTCTATATATACCTGCAAAAGTCGACTTAGTTTTGTAACTTCAAACTGCATTTCAAAAGGGACCAAAACTCCTCTTGGCAGAAGTGCCATGAGAAGTCATCCTTTCAGTTGTGGCTCACGAGCAGAGAACACCAGGACATACAAGATTTATGCTTTCTATTTCTTATCAGCGAGTGGCTGACTTCTCCCAGGGTTCCCCTTGAAAATGCCACACGAAAATATTCCATGGTTCCAGCTGGCCAGTTAGATACTGGAGCAGAGAAATGAATCTGCTGAGCTAATGAAGCTTAGGACAGAACTGTGTAAATACTGTAGAAAAGAATTTGCAAACATTTGTTCAAATGAAGGCTTGGAATTAGTTTCAATAGGACCCACGAGTCACAACATCTCTCGTACGCTCTCCTGGAGTGCTCGCACGAACGAACTGTTGTTGAAAAGAATATTCAGACAAAGCGTCATAAAAATGCAGGCAAATACATGCTCGAATCCGAGTCGTTGCGCAAATATTTCCTCTGATGACTAATGACACCAATGACTTCTTGTGTTATTTGTGAACTTGGGAATCGTCTGCCTAGGAGTCTAGAATGTACCACAAGGAAAATAACCCAGATCAGTAAAATGCGCTGTAGTTTGAGAGAGTTGTTCTGGTGGGATTTAGTAGTATTTCAACAATGAGTCAATCCAACATCTTTCATCTGATTAGAAAGTCACTTTAATATCTTTGGAAACTATTCCTCATATCGCCCAATTTATCTAAAAGCCTCTGAATTCCTCTCTGCAGGAATCTGTATATCCCAAGGCTGTTGCAAACATCTGTCTTCTCAGCACCTGTCAGTAATTTCCTAATGTCACGGCTTCAACAATGCCAAGCAAACTACCTACTCCAGCACTGGATGGACCAAAATCTCATAAAATCAAAGCAGGGCAGCTGTTACTGCGTAACAAACACCCTGTGGGAACACCATGGGACTTTTAAGGAACAAGAGGAGGGGAAAAGTGGAAGTCTAAGATGTCAGCAGAGGACTAATGAGAAGTCAGCACCACGATACATGGGTGGAGAGTCCGGAGGCCCCACAGATCGCTGAGGTCGGAGATGGCAAGAAGATGCACTGGAGAAGTGTTTCTGCAGGGTTCTGGCAATTGCCCACCCTAAATCAAGCTCCTACTAGCTCTGTTGAGCTCAAATAAACCTGACACTTGGCCAAAAGTCTTTGACAAGCTGGATCTTGAAGAATAAGAAAACAACGCCCTGACATTTGTATTTGCATAAACATTATTTAATCATTCTGTGCCATCTCATTTCTACTGTAGGCTGTGCCCAGACAACTTCCAAAAATGAGTTTAAATGCATTTAATTCTGGTGGGAATAGTTTTCATGTGACAGCTCCTGAAGGCAAAGCAAGCTAGAGGAGAGGCTAAGCAGGGACAAATAGCACAAAGAGCCTTCTGCTGGGCAGCCACTGCTGCCACGGCTTGGAGAGACACTTGCAATTTTCACTCCAACGCAAGTTCAGCCTACAGGGTGCAATGAGTTTAGCAAAGCAGCTTGCTGGTGGATACTTCTGCAGCAACTTCTTTTCCATGATTTTGAGACTAATAACTCATTTCTAAGAAGCAACTCAACAGACACTCAAACTATGTGATCAAATTTCTAAGCTAGCAAATAACCCCTGTACTTTCCGCAGGGCTTCTGTCAACTGAGTTTGCAGAACATTCATGGGCATTTGACCTATGACACTTTTCTTCTTTCCTGGAAAGAACAGACCTTGCTGGCTTCCTTTGACTCGGTAGTTGGAGTGGGAAAGCTTGCTAAGAGGAACTCAAAGCCTTTGAAGATAATTCATACTTTGGTCAACAACTGTAATAACAGAGCTAAAATTACAATGTGCTCCAAGCACTAAACATTAAAGACCTTGTGTTTTATAAAACTAATAAATCAAACATGTTAAGTACTCAACTTCTGGCTAAATCTAGATAATAGGTGCAGCTTCACTTCCCCCAATCGCAGAGAGGTTATGCACTTGAAGTGACTCTGCCTCCAAAAATCATTGAATCAGCAGCGATTTTGCCATGCCTGGTCAGCCTGCCTGACGTTCAAAGATTCACACAGAACCGTTTATCATGAGAAGCTGATCACGAGTGGCCTCTTTTCTTTCTCTCTCTCGTGTCTGGTTCCGAGTGCCTTATTTTGTTGAAAGAGACAGGAACGACTTCTGAAGCCATGCATCGGTGGCGATACGTTTTGAAAAACAAATCATGTATACGTTTTTTCTGACTTTAGCGAAGTTAGCAAATATGTTTGCAAAGACTCTCATCAACTTACAGATAAAAGTAAAGCTTTTAAGGACAGAAAGCTGATGCTTGCATTTTCATGGTGTATCTGGTCTGTTCTCATGAGAATGCCTGAGCAGCCTTCTCCCACCAACCTGAAAAAGTCCTGAAAAAGCAACACAAGCTAGGGCTAGTTTCTAGCTTTTTTTCCTTAGCATTGGTAATAATGTTAAGCATACAGAAACAAGGAAGACAGTCTTTTCCCGTGAACAAAGGACAAGCCCTGTGCCTAAGGTCGGTACGGTTGGTAATTTAGGTCCAACTGCAACCAGGGAGTTTGGCTGGCTTGTGCTACCGACAGGGCTCAGCGCTACACGTGTGACTTCTCCGTGCTGGTAACACTGAGAAAGAAGGAAAAGAGAAAATGACGTGACTCCTTATGCTGACATCTCGAACATCATTTTCACTTCCTTGCACATCGGCATAACGGGGACTCTAGTAATAGTCGATCTGTGCAGTTTAGTTCAACTTTCTGAAGCAGCTTGAGCACTAGAAAAGGCAGTGACAGACCCACGAATAAATATCAAACCAAACGTACTCAACAGGCACCAGCACTGCCACCGCCACTCTCCTAACCCGGCTGCCTTTACGTCCTGTCCCAAGCATCCTCCTGAGGTTGCAGATTCATTTTGTTGAAAGCTGAAGTTGGGAACAAAGGGAATGGGGAATGGAAATTTACTTCCATTTAGCTGTGACTGGGGTTTATGTGGAAAATGCACCCCACCCTCTCTATCTGAGAATCAGCAGGAGCCTAACTCCCAGCGCTGTTGCTCAAGGGGAGATCTCCACTGTCAGGTTGATTTGTGATGCCTTTGAGTTGACAGATTGCCTTAGGCAAGGGAGGAGGTGGGTTTGCAAAGGAAGGAAGGAAGGAGATTAAACCTCCATCAGAATGTGTGGTTACCTACGGTAGGGAAGGGGAGAGGCAGTGGGGGAGGGCAGAAAGTAAAAAGCACTTGAGAGAACTGCATTACCAAACAGGGAAAAGGTGAAAAGGCTTTAAGATTTTACACAAGATCTCTGGATTTCCAACCAATTCCGGCACAAAGCTTCACGAGGTGCCAAAGACTTTCTTCCAAATCAGAGTGAAGCACCTTAAGGAACGTTTTTGCAAGAGCTGAGTCAGGAAGCACTAGACATCTTGGTTTTAAACAGTGGTGTGCAGAGAAGGCAGAAAAGCGAGTATGTCTTCATTTTCAGCTATGCTGAGAATATGCAAGTCCATTTGAAGCTGCTGGAAACTTGGGCAGCTCAGGTACCCCTGAAAATAAGATTCCAAGTTATTCTAATGATGTCCTCACATTTGGAGAAGGGTAACACACTGCACATGCTGGAGGCATGCAGATATTCCCTGTTCCAAAAAATATGCAGTTACCATTGAAGTAACTATATGTCTCTTTCTGGTTGAAGGGGCATCTAAAAATAATACCTTGAATGACACTGAGATTGGAAGAAAAAAAAAATCAGTATTTTTTTACTGTTGTGCCTGCAGAAAAGCACATGACCATGATCTCAGAGGGGAAAAATTACAGCTCCTCCTTCACGGCCACACACTTCAACATCCCCAAATTTGCCTTATCAGACTTGATCTGTGATAGAACCAAGTACAAAGTCCAAGTTAACTGCTTCCATCAGGTGGTTAAAATGCAAACACCACACAGCTCTGCTCTTCCTCTGCTCTTTCAGGGATTTTTTTTGGATGTGGCATCTGTCACCATCTTTGGAAATGGCACAGGTGAATGAGGACCCTGAAAAGGATTGTGAAGCTGCAGGGTTCCTTTTCTGTTGGTGCAGTGTCCTGTCTCTCAGTGGAAGCATGTTACTACTGGGTTTGATTTTCAAAAAGCCTGTGGGTACAAGCTTCACTTCTCTGGGTACATTTCCACATCTGCAATGTTGCAGCTGAGCAGGGCAGGGCACGGCACAGGCTGCACAGCTGCGTGTCAGGAGTACCTCAGGTACCGTTATGAACCATGAAGACAAACAGAAAATACCTCTAGCATAGATGAGAAAAAACCGTGAACCTTACAGATGCACCTCACACCATCTCTTAACACAAAGATTTCATGCAACACGGTATTACCAAAGACCAAGAAATGCACAGAAATTGGCCTCCCTTATGCAATGAAGTCAACAAATTTAAGTCCCAATTTCAAAATATGAACATTTCAGTAACTCTGTTCCTCCTCCTAAATTCACAGGCTGGCAGAGAGGATTAAGATCTATGGTTTCTATTCTGACTCCATCCTAACAATGTGTCCAGACATGAATATAATACCCCATGGGAGTCTGGATTACAGGTACCTCTGGGATTTTGTTATGTACTCACTGGATAAAGGGCAAGGAGAAGGACTGAAACTGTCTGATGGAACTACAGGAGACATTACGCTTGGAATGTCCTACTTCAGTACCTCGGCTTAGTGCACAGCTTTAGCTAAAACATAATCATCCTGGGGGGAAAATGTAAAGCACAGAATTAAATAAAACCAGAGAAAGATCATTTACAAACTCATACTATTTTGCTTTTATTTCCATTATATTTCTGTGTAACAATTTCATACTGGAAAACACAAAAATATATTACCCAACCACTATTTCTTCCATCATAATTAATTACTTCCAGTACTTATGCTATTGCACAGGCACCAATTCAGTAGTATTCTCATTCGGTTCATGTTGAAAATACACATTCTGTGCTGGTCTGAGGTTATAGTGCTTCAACACGTTCATTTTACAGGGCTGTCAGCTGATGTCTCTCAATTCTCTGTCAGATCATCCCCATAAATCATTTTGTTATTACTAATCTTACAATCCATTCAATAGTTTACTTTTAAGATAACTGTTTGTATTTTTGTTTTCATATAAAAGACAGACTTTGTAACAGTCCTGTATAACAACCAGTAAACAATCTCAGCTAGAGACATAACAGACATTCCTACACTCTGGCCATGCCTTAGTTTCTTTCCTCAGCAAGTTATTATTAGTAATTTACGCTTTATGTATTTAAATTGCCAAATATGTTGACATCTATTGCCATCAAGAGCCAGATAAACTTGTCCAAGATCTTACTGACATTTTACAGCTGCCTGTTTGGTGTTATCTTTACTGATCTTTACTTCCTCCGATGTTTCAAACACCCTGACAGTAAAAGCCCAACCAAAAAGTTGCTACAGACTCTTTAAACTTACTTCATCCTGACGTCTTCACAATCTCTGTTCTTTTTTTTTTCCAGTGGGATGTGAAGAGAAGCAAAGATGGGGTGTCTAAATCCTGTTACAGGCCCTGCCTTACCAGCATTAAATAGCAAGCTAGTAATTTTACTGGAATCTGAAGTTGTTGTACAGCCAAAAGATATCTTGAGCAATAGATATGTATTTTCTTTAAAAGTCTGTAAAACAATGTGTATTTTTCTGAGCATTTTTTCAAATTCCATTAGGGAGCTGACAAACAGAAAATTCTCTGACAAAAAATTGAAGTGCTTATTTTTCTGGAACTCATACCAATACTTTCTTCTCGTATCCTTTGTGCAAAGGGTAAACATATCAAAGACAAGACTGAACAAGGCAGAAATGGGATTTTATAGATCAACATAAGAAAGAGCCACCGGGATGCACAACATGACTGCAAGGAACCTTCCCAGTCTGCAGTTCCGAGGGCATGGTTTCAGAAAGCTCTCTCGCCAACTGGATGAGCTGCACTGAAACGTCCTCGCTGTCACTCTGACCACAATCACCAGAGAAGGTCTTATCAGTTAAACTGCCCTTCAGGCGCAAGTGCCCCTTAGACTTAATCCTTTGCTGAAGACCAGGCTATCGCTCTCCCGGACACCAGAGCCAGCTCAGGGGCTGGGACACGAGCGGAGCACTCCGGGGGCTGGTCCTCAGCAAGGGGCCAGGACAACCAGGACAGTCAGTTTGCTTCCACTGATCACCGAGACGTCGTTCAGAAGTAGTGCTGGTAATGACTACACGCTGATGGATTACCTCTTAAAACCACGAGGATCGACAGAGAAAGCTTTCTGCTAAAAGTTCCACTGATAACTTAAGACCCCAAACACACAGCAGCATTGTGCTCTGTCTCAACACCCAAAGTTTTTCTTTTTAATTGCCCAGTGAATTAAAATTTTTGAAACCACTTAATTACTGGATTTATACTTCATAAAAGGATCGGTTGTAATTACAGGTTGTTTGGGGAAGGGGGTTTCTCTTTTTAATTCTAATTGCAAATAATTGACTGTAAAACAACTCTAAGCATTACGTTTCGAACACAGATGTATCCTTTGAAGTCAGTGTTCGGTTTGTAACTTTCTGCAGGGGGGGATGCACAAGAAAATACATCTTGCTTCCAGTAATACTAACTTCTTACTGCGGCAGCCATCGCAGCACTCGATCGAGGAGCTACACCTCTCTGTGCAAAATACTCCACTAAAATATAATGGATAGTCCCTGCTCAGAGAGATCCCAAGGCACTTGCAGGGTGATCCAGTACCAGGTATTAAGCAGAGAAACAAACAGAGAGGAAAGGATCAGCACCGAATCAATCCCAACCAGCTCACAAAGTATCATTCTCCGTATCTCTCATTTTCTAGGCTGTTTTGAAATGCCCTGTCACCACCACAAAGTACTTTTAAGAAGGGATGTGGATGGAGGCAGTCTATCACTGAGCAATTTAGTTCCCATGGGACAATACATTTAAGCAGGTATCCTGGAAGAATGAAGGTTGCTACCATCATTATATTACCTACTTATACAGGGAGAAGAGTTTTCTGGGTAAGAACCTCACACTTGAGCACATTTCAAAGGACAAAAGAACTTGAAACAAGCCATTGAAGGCTTGGGAAACATCGACGCTGTTTGGAAACCTTGACATGAAGTACAGAAACCAGATGGTTTAAAAGTGAGTCTGATCTGGTAATCTCTTTGAAATTTCTACTCGGAGGAAGGCATGGCGAGCTCTAGAGGCTGCACAGAGGTAAACTATGCGCTCATTTAGAAAAGAAAGAGGCCAACTACAGAAAGTACACACTGAAAGGAACACCAGTGCCTGGGCTGTCGCAGAAACCAACAAGTAAGGTAGTGCTGTTCCAGGAGAGAATTTCTTTCTCTTCATTTTCTACCAATAAAGCATAAAGCTATTTAAAGACATATCATCATTCTCTTCAGTGTAAGAGTAAAATTATTCAAGAGGACTAGAAAGATTTGGGCCTAGGCTTGCAAATTTTCATTATTTTCTCCATGGCCTTGAGGGTGTGATTCATCTCTCTAAACGTCTGGATCTCAACTAGTCACCCTAGGCTCCCTGGAGAGATAAGAGACAGAAATCAGCACTTGCAAGGTGTGATTCATCTCATCCTAAGGGAGACCTCTAAAACTGGTCCCACCGAGGGCCCTTTGGAAGCATCTCTGTCTCAGCTGAAGTTATCCAGCCCTGTCCAGCTGCTACAGGGACCTCAGTGAAGGGTTTTAACTTCAGACTTTTGGAGGGGCCAGACTTTTCCTGACTCAATGCCGGGTTTTACAAGTGGAAATATATACGTGCCTGTGGTAGGTAAAGAGACAGCCTAAAAAAGCACCCTAAACCTGTTAATTTGTTCTGAAAAATAAAATTACTTAGTCTTCTTTCGTCTCCCTTGTTTGACTGTACTCCTTGAAAACTCTAGAAAATCAAGTTTTATCTCAAGTATTTCATAAAATATCTTTCCTGTTCCTGGTTGCTTAAAATTTCAGTAGCCAGTCATCATCCTTCTATTTTACTAGCTCTCCGACAAAAAAGGAAGTCGAGGTTTTCTGGATCTGATTGCCCCCTATATCCTAGATTAATGTATCCTAGACCAAGTTTGACAGAACTAATATTTGTTCGATTGTTCCTAGAATATCTCATCTGTAAAATGAGAGGAGAAATCAATTCAACAGAATACCTAGGGGAAGAGAACAGGAAAAAAAAGAACTCCTTTGTAAAAGAAGGCTTTGCCACAATGAGGAAACAAGAAAAAATACAAATATGGTGTTGTTTTGACAATATGCTTCTGCCTGTAGGAATGCCTGCTTCAGGAAGCCTGACAGTTATGATATAGGCAAGTGGCTGTAGGAAAGTAGCATGAAAAAAAGAAAAAAAATACAGCAGAGAGAAAAGAAGGCCAGCGAGAAATAATAATAACGAGAAAAATGTCACATTAAATTTTGAGAGCAGCTTTAGCAGCTGCCTACACCTGGAGGGAGAATGAGTGCAGACGGCAGGCAGGGCAGCG
>NW_009705538.1:0-20760 GCF_000703405.1 Apaloderma vittatum | reverse complement strand
GCCGAGGCAAGTCCCTGCAGCCCCAGGAACATTCCAGTGCCCGCCCGCCCCGTGCACGGCGCTTCCAGCTCTGCTGCTTTTCTAAAAGAAATAAAAGACACGTATGCTGCTAACATGGCCCCAACCCCACGCTTCACGGTTAGTCGGGTTTCCTCAGAAACCCTCGAGCAGCACCACAGCACCTGCCCATTGGGAGTTAAGGCAGAAGCTGCGGAGGAGCGAGGCAGAGCCCTGGCAGCACAGCAAGGCGGGACAGTGTCCTGGCCCCCGGGGAACCTCGGCTTCCATCAGAGGTCACGCTGACTTGGGCTACGGTGTGCATGTGCAACGGGCTGCTCAGTCTGCTTCACCTCGGTGTGTGGATAGGGAAGCAGAGGAGATAATGCAGCAGTTGTAAATAGAGCACAGTCACTCAGAGATAAAACGAGCCTTTATTTCCTACCCCACGCTTTAGAGCACCCTCTGCTTCACTGCTGTGAGAACTTCTGCTCGATTTCTAATCAGCTACGGACCCAGATGTGGGCTGTACTTCAAAAATATGTTAATAAGCATTCATTATCCCGATGCTTACTGTTCCATGTCTGCTCCTGGGAACAGAGCACGTTCACTCCCCAGTATGTTATCTTTACCATAAAGGGTCTAAGCACACATAAGCGAATCCGATTAATCCCAGAACTCCACCAGATACAGTTCAATGGCACCAAAACATCAACCAGGAGCGTTGGCTCCTTGCACTGCTGCAGTCTGCACGTTTCTGGAACACAACTTCCAGGACCATCCTGGTGCAGAGTTTACCAAGTGAACTCGTCTTCACGCATTCTGTTAGGATCTCCAGCTCGTACGAAAAAAAGCTGGAAAGAGGGGATGGACGGAAACAGAAAGCAAGCACATAAAGGCTCCGTTCAGCAGATCTGCCTCTGTGCTACCTCCTTCTGGCTCTCCTATGCTGCCTGCTGAGCTGACAAGAGGTGTGCTAGAGCTAGGGGGTTTTTTTCCTTCTTTTGCCTCCTGTTGTCTTCACAGAATTTTAGAATATGCTGCCAGATGCTCATTCATGCCAGAGCAGGATGAGTAATAGTTTCTTCATTCCTAAATGAGCCCCTCTGATTCACGGTGTGAGCTAGTCATTTTCTCCAAGCGCCAAGGGAATCAAAGTTTCTCATGGGCCCCCTGTAGAAAGATTAACATGCTAGCAAACGCCTGATTGGGAACGTGGGTAAATAATGCTGGTTTGTGTATTTGTTCTTTGCCTGCAGTTCTTCCTCTCCAAGCAAAGCCCATCAGCATTTCCATGGATATTACGCCCATTATCATAACGAGTATGAGGTAAATCTCGCTCACCATCTTCTTGCTAATTCTGCCCTGACTGTGCTTCTGTAATCTTCCTCAGATTGCAAATTCCACACAGCAGCAAGAGCTGTAGGTATGAGATCATGTCCAGAAGCTTTGGCTTCGTATGCATTGCTCTATACATTTTTCCAAAGAAAACATGCACAGAGGAAACTCATACAGTGTCTGCTCTTTCTTAGGTTGCTTCAGAACTAAGAGACTTGTAAGTCATTGCTGAATGGGATGCTATATGCTTTTCTGCCTCTATTATGTATTATGGGGAAATTAATAAGTAATGGGATTTGCAAGATGAAAAGCAAGGAAACCCATAGGGTAGGTGATGGAGAGGCATAATTTAAAAAGTCAATGAAAGGTTCAGTTAAATCACAGCTAAATTATGCTGATATTCACCAAAGTCCTGTGGTAAAATTCTTTTTTCATAAAATATTGAGACTCCTTTCTGCAGTGACAAATTAAGGTTCTCACAACTGAAGGAGCTGGAGATGAGCCCTTTTTTATCTCATGTGAGCAAGACAACGGGGTGTACCTTCAGAGCACCATCTCACCAAAGCTCCTCCTCAAGACAGGGTCAGAGAACACGCAGCACGCGTTCAAACTTCCCCAGGTGTGTCACCTCCCTTCTCACTTCTTGCTCCTGACAAATGTGGTCACAATGTTAATTCAAACATCCACATAACTTGCTTTTAGGCTCTCCTAAACCAGGCCTGTTCCATTCCCTTAGGTCCTGCCCTTGCTCTGCATTTTCTAGGGAAAGGGGAGCTCCGGGAGCTCCCTTCCACACACTCCACAGAGGTCTGTGGGGTCATCCAGCACAGACTCAAACACTCTCTTACAAGCAATCACGTAATATCTGCTGCTAAATGAAGTCGTGTAGAAACGGTGCAGCAGTGAAACTCTACCATCATTTTAATGCCTAGGGGTTTTTTCTTTCTTTTCTCCTTTTAAAGTTTGCAAAAAGTAATCTCTGACTTGTGAAGAATTGTTTTGCATTTTGGGACCTTGGGGAATTAGATAGGGCTAAGTAATTATCAGGAAACTTCCCTGAGTTGAATAGAAATGGACTAAATGGGCAGAATGCTATACAATGCCTTAAATAAGGAAAGTAAAATTCAGGAAAAGACTAAAAAGATAGTCTAACCTTTCTGTGGGGTTTAGCCCATTCCGAATTCATTTGAATATATATTTTAAAGGCTGTTTAAAACTGTCTGCACAGAAGTGCCAAAATACCTTTGTACATCAACACTGCCTTTGACCCAAAGGGGAAAAAACCTGCCTGAGCTCAGATCTTTTCGAATATTTATAGACATATTTTCCATTTTGACCTTACTTTGAATTCCACATTTATTTCTAACAAAATTCCTACATCTCTATTGTTGGCCAAATCTACTGAAATACTCAAGGGAATCAGAAGGAGGGAAGGAATATCGAGACGAGTTAAAATTTGGAAGGAAATTTTAGTTTCATGAGAAGGGATGAGCAGGGGCGAAGTACTTGTGGATTAAGTGAAAATAGTGTGAGTAAGCACCTGGATCCACCAGAAATCAAACCTGGCAGGGTGTGAGCTCACAGGATGGGAACTGTCCAGGGGAAATTCAGGCACAGAACCAGTGCTGTCCCAAGTGAGCACGGGCTGTTGGGGGAAATAAGAGACTGCAGAGAAAGAGATGAAAAACCACTTCTAGAAAAACACAAGACAAAGATTCAGTGGACAGAGGCACACAGTCTTCCAAGCAAGAAGTAGCATCCCCTGTACTCAGCTTAACATTTTAAATAAAAACCCAACATTGCTTTCTCTTCCAATCTGACCATCTGCCATTCGGATTCAGACAGCGACTCCTGCTCTGCTGCCTCGCCGGCTCTGCCCTGTGCCCGGGTGGGAGGACAGAGAAGGGCACCATCTCCAAGTTCCTCTAATGCAAACCATAAATGCTTACGCACCATCAAAGTCCCACCCGGGGGGCACCTGCAGCAACTTAGTGGGGGTTGACACTGACATGGGTGCAGCAGCGCAGCACCTCCAGCAAGCTGTACAGCCCACACCAGACTGAGCACAGCCCCAGATGAGGGAAATGAAGCAGCAGCCCTTGGAAATAGTGAGCTACAGCTGGAATTCACACTTATGCCAAGGGCTACCCCAGACCCCTGTTCAGCCTGCTCCGGGAAGCCCAGGTCCCACACAACCTCCTTCCCAGCACTGCCCGACCGCACTGGGGCCCTTTTGCTTTGTCAGCGCAGGCTCCTGGAGATGCAGATGAAATGAAGTCCTTTTACTCGAGGGCACAAGAAAGCTCACAGGATTTCATTTTAAAGCAAGCTATTTGTAAAGAGAGATCATCTGTTACTGAGGGTGAAATGCCAGGAGCAGAGCATAAAATGGCAACAGGGATTTTAATTCTTATTAACTTCTGTAGTTTCATTACTTTTTACATCGAATATTTATGTAGTACTATGGCATTAGTGGCTGCATCTATCCATAGTTTCTTTTCAATGCTGCTGTATTCTTCCCAAATAATTCCCCTCATGTTAAAGGTGAAACCTGAAATGACCCTAATTTCCTACCAAAAAAAACCCCAAACATTTCCTCTCACCCTCCATTTGAGTCAATAGTTGTCACACATGCAAGACACAGATGAAGCAACTACACAAAATTTAAGCAAGCAAACTCTGACGCAGATTTAGAAATAAGTAGGGATTTCTGTGCAGCAGAACTGAGCGGGCTGGGGCTCTGGGGCTCACCCGCTGCAGCGCCTGCCTCGGGTCCTTATGGCCAGCACCACAGAGATAAACACAGCCAGACTCTAACAAGGTCCTTAAAATAAAAGGAATTAATTGATTAAATACAAATTAAAGATTTTTGCTGTAATTAACCAGAGCAGTTTTACCATAAGCGCAGCGAAAACAGTACCAGAATCTCGTGGTTGGTTTATATAACTTTCTCTAGTTTGTTTTTTCTCTTATATAAGCACAGTGCATGTTCTGAAGAGTTAGGACTATTGCACTTACTAAAATTCACACCAATATTAATTTTAGAGAAGATTGAAAGGGAATAAAGTAGTAATTCTCTTACTTTCTAAAAATAACTGCCTTTCCAAAAGAAACCACCCCAACAAAATCTAAGATTCAAGATAAAAGATCTGTCTTGCAGAGCTATGTTCCTGTTCTTGCATCAAAAGCCAGTGTCTACCACTTGATTTTTACAGTCCAACAGAGAGCAAATTTGCTTAGAAATAGCATGACAAGCGAGGCTGAAATTGAGGAGCTTTACGACACATTTTTACTGGGTGATTCGACTTTTATCACACTGGCATTTTCCTAAGATGCTGTTACAATTACCCATTGTTCTTCCTGCAGTTTTCACTGGGGCAAATCCCAGTGAATTAGCAACTTTATTTTACCCTTGTCACAGAGAGACACATGCCGCATACCCCCGAGATGGAAATTTATAGCGCCACCGGCAGCATCTCGAGAAAATATAAAGGCCTTATTCTTGTCTCCGCTGCGAATGGCTCACGATCACGGGAGCACAAAGATAACACGAGGGAAGACGAATTGCGGAGAGGTCAGTGCTGTCTCCTCAAGACATGTCTTGCTGTTCTTACCGTGGTCCCAACCCCACAGCTCACGTCCCTGCCCCTCGTTAGAAAACTGCAATCGCACACGACCACGGCGTCAGCATCAGGGACCGTGTTTTCGTAACTGCTGCACGAAAGCCTAACCCTGCTTTTATTTGGAGACGTGCACACACATCCAGGATAGCTGGGAATCCTTCCATTTCAAGTGAGAAACATGGAATTCTTTTTTCGTTTTCTAACAAAGACGACAAGTCTCCTGAAGGGGATGGGGCACCTTGCAGCCCTCAGCAGCACGTGCCAGCAGCTTCTCCGGGGTGATTTCTGTTTGGGTTGGCTTCGGATCTCCTGTGACAGGCGTCGACTTGATGAGAGGGGCTGTATGCGCACGTGTGCTTAAAGAGGGCTTTGAATGAAAACTAAGAAAACATCGGCCAGGAGAGAGGCTTTTAGTAGGGTTACCTATTCTCTTATGTGTGTGCACACCTGATCGGGGGCAGGAGGAGCTGGCTGTTGTTTTAAGTCTCCCTTTTCTTTTGTGCTGTGTCTGGGCAGGACCCATATGTCTGGAATGCACCTTAAAACAGCCTTATCTCCAGAACCTATCATTACATGGCAGGTGGTGAAGCCTACTTTATTTTCTCTTTTCTCTTCTTTTTCTTCTCCTCCCTCTAACTTCCCCCTCCACCTCAGGGTAGGAATTTCTGAACCTCAACCAGTAAACGTCGCATGGCTCACACACCTGGAATCCACTCCTCTCCGCCGCTGTTCCAACACAGAAAAACAGTGGGAGGAAGAACATGAGAAGCCACAACAGAAAGGCTACACTCTAGAAGACGAATGCCCACAGTATTTTAAACTTGCAGAGAAATTTAAAAATTAAGGTTCACTTGTCTTCTTATTTAGTTGCCCTACTCCACGATAAAAACCTCTCCCACATTTCTGTGCTGTAGCACAGCCACTCTCACCCCTGGTTTTCACATCTGCGCCTCAAGAGAGCCCCGTGCTCAGCTGCTTCAGCTATAAACACCAGATTTTTGTGCCTGGAATAAAGGAGGAGTGAGTGCTGCAAAGCATGGACTAGTCTGACAGTTAAGAACTTTTCAGATCTAAGATTTGGTGCAGGAGAGACATTTGAATGTAATATCCTCCAATACGTGAGAGGTCAGCACTAACTGTACCATATCTTGAATTAACCATTAGAGCGCTGCCCTGCTCAGCTCCTCGGCATTGCCAATTTTGTCACAGGGGGCTGATAAGCAGAATAAAATCTGCTGAAGTCAGTGACGGTTATTGTTGGCTACTTTCTGTTTTGGACTTCGCCTGTTGCACACCTGGATTTTGACACAGTCGAGCATTTCTGCAGAGACATTCCACAGCCCCGGGAAGGCAGAAGCCAGCCGGAGCCCCGGCACCTTCCCTCGAACTCAGCGGCTCCCAGAGTGGATTCGGGCAGAGGAAAGCCTGGCCTTGTCCTAACTTGTGCAGCAACAAACGTGCACAGAAAAGCCTGAGGATCAGAAGTATGCACAAAGACTGCAACTGTATTGCCTTTGCTCTGCCATCCCTGAAAACATAGCCCACAGTCACACTTTCTGTGCTGGAAAACCCCGGCAATCACAGCACAGGGGTAGCAGCGGAGCAGAAGGTTCTGGGTTAATTAAAGGAAGGTTTTATCACTCACAGATTCTTCCGGGCTGCAGGAGCAGGGGTGGCCCAGAGCTCACTTTTGGAAGGTTTTAAGCACCTCCAGACCCAAAGTAAGGGGAGTTGGCCGGCCGGTCGGGCTGCCTGCTCCTACCAAAACCATCCAATCTGCACACAGGTGGTAGGAGATGTGCTCAGCCTTCATCTCATCTGTTGGGTTTTTTTAGCAGGAGGGCATCAGATCTAGTTTTATCCAAACAGTTTAAAGAAAACCATGTCTAATTTACACAATTAAGAAATTCAAAACGTGCACAGGTCCTTCTGCTGTGTCTCATACCTCCTTCCCCCTGAGTAGCTGGAAGAAGACAGACCGAGGTGATGGGAACATGCAGGAGAAACTCAACAGCGTGTGCACTGCGTTACCTTAATTATCTCAATTTACACCCATGGAAGAGGAAAGGGAACCAGGCTCTAGAGTGACCTACACCCAGAGAGCATCTGACAGTGCTGGCATTTGTCCTTGTTTGCCCCAAGAGGAATAAACCTATCACCACACACAGAATCACTGCGGGAGAAGCAGAATCCCTGCGCAGCTCCTGGTGCACCGCTCTGCAACCAGGAGCAGGGCTTTGGAAAGAAAAGCTCAGGAGAACCACGTGTGCCCAAGTCCAGCCTTTCTTATTTTTATATTTTATTTTGCAGTCTGCTGAGGCTAAGGTCCTCTTTGGCCCTATTTCCAACTATTAACAAGGTAATTATTTTCACATATTTCCCATCCATTCAGTTTTGCCCATGTGGAGCGGGACTAGCCGTACGCGTTCGAGCCCCTCACAACAGCCCAGCCCAGCCTACAGGATTCTCTATCTCCAGGTAGGTGGATTCCGACCACCCAAAAGTGTCATTCTCAGGAAATCCAGATGACAGGATATAAACATGCTATTTCACCTGAGCTCCTCAGGTTTAGTTGTCTTGCTTATTCACTTCTGAAAAAACTTTGGCTCATACAGTTAACTTCAGGACTGTGTTAGAAATGATCCCAAGAATAAATGAACAAATACAAGAAGCTAAACACTGAGAAGCATTTGGTTTTGTTTGATTCTTCAAACCTGGAATGATGCAGAGACAGGAAAGCTGCATAAATTGTTTGAATAAAATTAATACTTAGCAAATCCCTGGAATTTAACCTTTGTCTTTTTTTTCTGGGGCTAGTGATACAGTCTATTTACTTTTGTGCTAAGGAACAGATTGTATAATTTTAACCAAAGCTACTTCCAGTATAATTTAATTGCATCAAAAGATTAGCAAATTAATTTCAACACCACTGAACCGATTTCGTAATAAAATCAAATAGAATCCTGTAAGAATTCTGAACAAGATTCTAGAAATCTAATGCAGGATTGGCACTTTACTGCAGGTGAAACAATTCTGAACAAGGGAGAAAAAAAAAATTAAAAACCAGCGATACAGACTCCATTTATTCTGCAAAACAAAAGTGAACGGCAGTGGGCAGCTCGGTGTGCCTGGGCATGTATTTCTGTGCACACAGCCAGTGGCTACTGAAATATTTCCTTCCCTCCTGCATGCCTCTGTGCCGTGTCCTCATTTCCTTTACGAGCACTTAGCTAAAGGCATTAATTGTTTGTGATGAGAGAGATCTTCAGTTCTCAGAATGCCATTAAGTTTGGTGAAAGTCACGGACCGGGACTGTATGTTCCCGAGCCTGTGCCTCTCTTCTTTCCTCTATTGTACTTTCAAGAACAAATTCTATTCCATACACCTAAACGCACGACAGCCACGCACCCGCTTACGCTGGGCTTCGATTTCAATCCAACAGTGGTGGCGAAACCGTGTTTGTGCTACACGTGCAGAGGCTTGGGGGATTTTTACTTGGCTTTATTGTTACAGCTGAAATGCAAGAAGAGAAATTCAAATCAGCGAAATGCAATAATCTCTGAGCCTGCTGTTCATCAGCGCATCACCCATTAAAAAGCAGAGTCCTTTATTAAAAAGGACACGTCTTATTAAAAAGATATGAAACAAAAGTGATTTTTAATTTTATTGGGGAGACAGAGTCATTGCCAGAGAGAGCCCATGGCTATGTGTGATGATCAAGTCAAGAGGGAGGGCAGTGAAGCACTAACACAAATATGAAGCTAATAACTTTTTTACTCTTAGGGAAAGTGCCGTTCAATTTCTGGTGCTCCAGGCATGTGCAGCTTGAGTGGAAATTTAGAGAAATTACATCCACCTGCTTCCATTTCCTACATCCAGGCCCAGATCTTCAGCCAGCGTAAATCAGTTTATCTCCATGCAGCCAGGCAGATTTATGCCAGCTGAGGATGTAGCCCCTGGTCTTGCACTTTAGAATAAGAAGCTTTAAAATACAAATGAGCATGAACCCCTTAAAACATTCTCCACTCATAGAACTTGGGAGGAAAATCAGAGCTCCTGGATTGCCTCCTACCATCCCACAGATCGTGCTGTCTTTGGAGTAATGGACGATACTATTCATCAGGGTTCTTTTTAAGTATATATCTGAACATGAAAATACTGGTTGGGTTTTTTTGTTGATGGAGTTTTAAGCATTTTTTTAAAAACCTTCACAAACACCCACTGGACAAATGTTTCATTTAGGTATTTGGATATACGCAAACCAAAATGGATTGTTTCCCTCCGGTCTGTGTGCCTGCTCTTAACCTTAGGATCTGTTTGGGCCTAAGACATAAGCACATACTGACCCTTTCTGTATGCTGCGTTCCACACCTCTGTACGCTGGCACCGGGGATAATGAACAGCAGAGACACAACTATCAATAGCTCTTGTTCCTTTACCAGGCTCTTCTCAGGACAGACACAGAGCGAAGGTGAGACCATACTGCTGCTCCTTCACAACTCACATGATACTCCTAAGAGAGTCACCAGGCAGTAAACAAGGCAAGCCACAGGCAGAGACTGTTCCCTAAGGAAGAGGTGTAGTTTATCTGCAACGTGTCGCCTACACACGACGTAGCATCCCTTTCTGCGCTGTCAGCGGGATCCGAGTGCGAGAACCGTGTGCGCTGAGCTCGCTCTGTCTCCAACAGACACCTGAGCCCAGGCAGCTGCCACCAACCCCTGCTCCCCCACGCGACACGCAGCCCCGCGCAGAGCTCCTCAGCGAGCCCCCCAAAGCACACAGACTCACTACAGCTCTACACAAAGAATGCAACAACTGTAAATAATAAATGTGGGATCCGGCAAATCTAGTTTATTTTAGTTCTGCAGCAGGAGAGAATACCAGCTTCTCAAAGTCAGTGGCTTTGCAAGTTTTTGCAAGTCCAGACAAAGAACAGTTTGCATGTTATTGAGAAACTGAATATACCTGTAAGACAGTGACTGATGTCAGACTCCCCCAGCTGCTTGATGTCTCTGCTACAGTAATTCCAGAGCAATACATTGATGAAGCAAGTTGCTTCATGTTTGCTGCCCAGATAAAAAAAAGAACTTAATTCAACATGCAGGAGAACTTAGCTGGGTTAGTGAGTGTTGCTGGAAGTCCAGTGAAGGACAGTAGCTGCAAAGCGCAAGTTGCGGACCCACAGCACTTGTACTCAGATTTTTTGAAAAGAGGAAGTCTTCTGAAATTGGTGGCAGATGTTTTAGAACCCTAAAGAAGCTGAGGACCAGCCAAGGACCCCGTAGTGTCACCTTCAAACACCCGTGTGCAGCAGGTCTTCTCCAGCCACTGACAGGTGACAGGCTGCCTGGTGCCGAGGCAGCGATGTGGCACTACGGCGGGATTTTATCCGAACCTAGGCAGACAGACAGGCAGACAGCTCCTGACACAAGAACGTCACGCGCTCAAGTCAGGTGAGATGAGCAGCAACGGGGCCACCGCTCCACCCGAGAGCTCGTGGGCAGCACGGTGCAACCCAGGGAGGACACTCAGCTGGGTCCTGCTGCAAACACCCTCCTTGGTCAGGTCTAAACCTGTGCCGAGGGCCTGAGAGCCCTGAGCGGGGCCCACATCCCATCCTGCTCCCGCCTCGACTTTCTCCAGCGTCAGCCAAAGATGTTAGTTGACCTACTCGAAGTCAATGCCACATTCAGCCACGAAAAGCCTCGGGCAAAGGCAGGGTATGGAAATACTTGCAGAGTTTCAGCTTGACTTTCTACTTCCTTGTTCTGGTAGAGATCTGGAATAACTCCCTCACAACGTATTCAGGTAAAGGAGCTTAAACAGAGCTGAGTGGTGCCAGGTAAAACTGCAGCCGCGCCGGCCCTGGCACACACGGACAAGGACGTGATCTGTGCTCATTTGCCACAACAGCCTCTTACAGTCACATCCTACAGACTGTCTCTGAACTCTGTTTTCCGAGAGGTGCCTTGAGGACGCCCTCAGAAGCGGGTGAACCTCAGGGCAGCGCATGGTCGCAGGGCACAGCCAGCTCAGCGCGGACGGGCGCATCGCTCCTGGTTTGTCAGGACACGGCCGAGCACGGCGGGGACAGAGCAGGAGCAAACCTTGCTCCTAAGCCCCCGACTACTCCTTAAGAGTCACACACAGGAAAAGGAGACAGAGCACATAAGATTTTCAATTTGCGTCAGTCTCGCCTATCAGGGTCTCACGTGCACAGCCCTTGTGGGAAAAAACCCAGCTAATACGGAAGGGAGCACAGTTTGGGTGTGAATTTTCCTGATAGCTTTTAAGCTCAGCCCCAGGGTGCTCTGGCTCAGGTTTGCAGCAGCAAAGGAGGAATTCTGCATTTCTCTCAATGAGATGGAGGAGATCGAGTCTTGGTTTTTTCTGGGAGCACCTACAATGTCCACAAAATTACCTTCTGTCCATTCCAAGTGAAGATAAAAACATCACTTATATCTTTACAGCAATTCATGAAATGAAGTCAACCAGGAAAAAAAATAAAAATTACTTTCTAACTGTGAAACAACTTTCATTCCTGACTGAATGAAACAGATTCCCTAAAGTAGCATCTATGTTTATATTTAACGTTGGTTTCTTACACACCCAACATTCCCTCTCAGAACATGAAAATACAAGATAGCATCAGGAAAGGCAAACTAATGCCTCACTCACCCATTAATAGAACAATGACATACAGGGAGACTGCACAAAGCCCCTATATACCGGGTCTGCAAACAGACAGAATGTAAAACATGGTCTCACACGGTAGGGATTTTGCTGAGCATTAGAAATCTTCAATTTTTAAAAAGAGAAAGGCATCCAAATCAAGCCTGAGCTGCCTCTCTTCCTCTGTCTCATTATAATTGTCATCATCAAAAATCCAAAGCTGAGATGTCACGTTAGACAAGGCAGCATGGGAATACACAGCACAACAGTAAATAATGCAAGAGAAGAATATTAGTACACAGCATCCGTTTTATGTCTTCTGCTTGTGTGATGCTGGAAGGAACAGCAGCCCATCATTTGCAAGTAGAGTACCTTGCAGTTCTTACAATATTTTTTTTCCCAAGGTGTGGTCAAAGCTACTGAGGTAGGCATTGTTCATCGAGTGAATACACCCTGAAGCTATGCATCCCACACTGGGAGAGGCAGGAGACAGGGAAAAGCTAAACCAGGAGCTACAAGCCCCCGGAGGTGCCATCCAGCACTTCAGCACTCTGGCTGCTACCAACACACGCGGGCTGCCCCAGTCCTGTTGCAGCAAAGCACTCCGAGATGTACACAACTCAAACCACGCGCTTCAGACCTTGCCAAGAGGGTGTCTCTGTTGTCCCAGCTACTCCAGCCTGAACCCAGCGAAGCCCAGCAGAGCATGCGCAGGGCTGGTGTTACGCTGATGCCGTTTCTAACGTAACTCGTTTTGGTCACCCAAAAGCTCCACTGCAGGGAGGCAGGCTTGCAACTCACCACCCGTGGGGAGGCGTTTAACTGACTGCCCTGGTAAAAACATCACGCTTCTAACCAAAATAATTAAATTACTATTATTGGTGTTAGCTAGGCCTCAGTCCCTGTGATTTCCAGAAAAGTTGAGGCGTATATTTTAAAAACATCTCAAAACTCTTTCATCTCCTGCTCAAGCAAAGCCACACATATATGAATACTCCTCTGTTCCCCCCTTAATCTACATAAACATCAGCTATTATGCAGAATGATTAAAATTATCCATCTCGTATTTTAATATATGGCTCTGAACAGAAAGGGGAATCATTCCCACACGCAGGGACAGGAGGGAGCCATGAGGTCCCCTCTGACAGCCCCTCCCGAGCCGAGCTGCCTCTGACCCCGCAGCACAGCCTCTGGCCAAGCTTCACCTCTTCCCCGCGTGTTTTGGTGGGACGCGGTACTGGGTTTGCACAGGGCCTCCCTTTGACTTGAGTTTCAAAGATCCCCACCGAAGAAGGGGATTTGGCCTTTTCCACAGAAATGGAAACTATTGGTTTTTCCTCTTTGACACGGCAAGCTTCAAATTCCAGACCGTGTTAAACAGCTGCCAGTCTCCGTGTGCATGTTCCTAAAGGCTACCAGTACTCGACTTGGTCAGAAGAATAATGCTTCAAATTAAAAATTATTCATTTAAACATCACACAAAAGGATCTGAGCGTTACCAGCACTCCCAACAAAAGCCAGCGTGCACACAAGCACACACTATCCACAGCAGCGTCTGGACTGCCCCAGCTTCTCGAAGCCATCCCAGGTGGCACACCAGCCGCCCACAGCCCACCGACACTCAGATGCCAAGTCGCTTCCTCCGGGTTTGAAGGGCCATTGCCGGCCCGGAGAGCCCACACGGAGGGTTTGCTCAGAGGCGCCCTGCTAGCCTAGAGAGCACCGCAGGCAAGTCGAGACAAGGCAAAGCTGAATAAGGCTGAAGAAAGGAGCGTTCCCAAAGGCGGGTCCTTGGCTCAGGCTGGAATTGCTGCTCAGATAAACCAGCATGTACCTTCATGTCGGGGAAAGGGAAGGGCTCAGGTTACTCACAGACTGCACTGGGAGCTGCAGACAAAGGGCCAGGAATGAGTTGACAAAGCCTGGCAGCAGCCCAGCGTGCCACAACAGCTCCGGGAGCCGGCTGGCAGGAAGGTTGTCTCTGACCCACCAGGAAGCGAGCACGGAACACGAGGGGAACATGGGCACCCCCCGAGCGACAGGATGGGCACCAGGCCAAAAGCAGGGGGCTACGGGTGACACCAGGACCTGTGCTGCTAACTCTGTCCTCAACTCAGTCACTTCTCCAAGGGCTTCTCTCAATTGCACACGTCAAATGCCAGGAGAGACCTTTCCCCCAGCACACGGTCACAAGCAGATGCGTAGTCAATGGCTGCACAAATTCTTAGAGTTGTTTCCTACCTCCAGTCAGTAAAAACATAAAAAGAACCCAAGACAGAAAACACATTTCTCAGTATTTTCAGCTTCGCTCAAATCATAAAAATATTACATCTTGACTTCTTAACATCATCAGTACATGGATTTAGAAATAAATATCATTAAGGCCAGAGCATTACGAAAAATCCTCCAGAAGTCAAGGATATTATCCAAACTAAATTCAAATTTTTCACAACTACACTCAGATTTGTCAGCACTTGCACTTTGGTAAGGATGGAGTCGGAACAATTGCCGGTATTTTTGCTCTGCCAACACATACGGCCTCATAGGCAGCGATTGCATAATCCCAGAGCAGCAGTGCATGCCACTTCACAGAAAAAATTACGTTTCCCAGAAAACAATCAAGATGGCACAAGTACTAAATAACATTGCTTTAGCTAATAATTGTTTCATACAAACTGAGGGACAGACATTTTTCGCCAGGGCAGGTAACTTTTCACCAAACACCAGCACGCTCCTTTGCACAGACTGGCAGAGCAAAGCTTAAAAAATTCCCCCCCAAGCTTGTGCTCCACCAGTAGAGCAAGTCCAAGATCAGGGGTCTGAAAGATGTTTCAGCCCAAAACCAGGAGGCTTGGCTTTATTGTTTATGGCTCTCCTAGTTAAAAAAAATAATAAATACGAAATTGTGTCTGTAGTCCACAGACTCCTTTGAAAACAAGCTATCCTCTGTCCCTCCCACGCACAAGAGTTATCAGATTCTTTAAAATGCTTGTTATTGTGGAATGGTAACTTTTTAGTGTTGCTCAAACTCCAGAAGAGAGGGAGAATATTGCCTCCATATTTTTCAGGAAATAGGTTTCTGCATAATTTAATTCCCCACCCTTTGCTGCTTCTCTGTACATTTTTACAGTAAAATAACACAGAAGTCTACAGACATATATGTGTATCTGTGATTCAGTTATATCAGCTTCCTTATACGTTTCCTCCTTAGCCCTGAACTTCTGCCATCAGTCATTTCATGTGGTTGGAGCACACAGTGAGCCTTCAGCCTGGGAACAGGCAAACAGGGCTTGTAAAATGCAGCTGTGGATGGAGAGCAGAGACCTTCACAGACCAACTCCTAAAACAATGCCACATGTTTCTTTCAGGGCATTAAAAGGGCAGTAAAATTCACAGAGAAGTCAGAAATTTCATCTTTTTCCAAACATAAAATTGAACAGTATACTCCTTAGCAGTGCCCTGCTGGCTTTAGGCCACACGTATCAGCTTAAAAGGTTTATTTTTAAATTGCTGTTGCACTGTCTTGTCAGCAGGATGAGACCCGAGTGGGCACAGACAGGTTTAATTCCAAAGTGACCCGTGACTGCAGAGTCTGTGTTGCCCGATGGCTCTGCAGCGTGCCGGGCTGAACAGGCACAACTTTGCTCAGTAAGGTTTAGACAGATTTTACAGCTGAAATTCATGGAGAGCAACGAGCCTGAGCATCGCCAGCCAAAACGCTACGTTCAGATTGTTCGTTGGTGGGATTGATTACTCGCGTGTGATTCGTGGAAGTCGTCTCACACAAACTAACCCGTTGCACCATGCCTAAAGCGCTTTGCCTTTCAGGGTTACTCACAAACGCCAGCCAGGGAGCAAGAGGCTATTGCAGAACTGAACGAATGCAGGAAGAGATAAATTGACAACCAAAGCTTACATTTTATTCATTTCCTAATGCTGCAGGTTTCAAACCCAGATCTAAAGACCGAGACAAAATTAACAGCATGCAGTTATGCAACCAAAGCTTACATTTTATTCATTTCCTAACGCTGCAGGTTTCAAACCCAGATCTAAAGACTGAGACAAAATTAACAGCATACAGTTATATCCTAAAGTAGAAATTCAAGAATTACTATAAATTTCAGTTCTTGACCTCTTGCAGACAAAGAAAATGCAAGTAACCTTCCAGTAATTAAAATATGGCCGTTCTGTCTTATCTTCAAAGGCAGAGGAGAAAAGGCCCGATACCTTCAGAGCCTTGGGATACTGTTTTACAATTAAGGTATAATCAATCTTTAATTATTTCATTTGAAGGTTATTTAAGCCCTTCCCCTCTGACAGCCCCTTCGGAAAGCCTTAGCAGAGAAGGAGCAAAAGCTGCCAAGTCTCCTCCTCCCCCTGAAGGTGCTCCGGAGCAGAGGCATGAGCCGACACGGCCGCGCCGCAGCTTCAGTCCCTGCACACACCTCGTACCGGCGCAGCTATGTTGGCAGAGAGCACGGTTTTTACACAGAAATTAAGATACACCAGCACGTTCTCTCGTGAGAGGAGATAGGTTGGCACAGAGGCCCCCCATTGTCTTCTCAAGGAGCTCCATGTCCACATCAGCTCCCTTCAGCAACACAACTGGGTCCTGACACCTGCACCATCAATGGCTTCAGCCTTGGCTTTTTGTCTGTGCTCAAATTTATGTACTTTCTCAGTTGTTCCTGATAAAAGTTACCTTTTTCACCAATACAGACTTGCATGATCTTAACACTGTTTCAGGGCTGTTATTTTTTTCTAGTTACTGAACCAGCAAAAGAGACCATCTTACCTATAGTTAAAGGTTATGCTTCTTTCTTTTTTACATTTTAGCCTGTCAGGATTTGGCTGGTTAACACTTCCTACCTCTAAGAATGTGCGAGTCTGAAACAGCAAGATGAAATACACTATGGAAGGAACAGCGAGGTTTCCAATTTTCTACTTCCCTGGAAAGGCAGAAAGATCCTTTCCCATGTCTCAGCACCCACAGGCATATTCAAACTCAGCTTCAGCTGCCATCCCATAAACATCGGTGGGAAATAGGGAGCTCATGTGATGTGTCACGAGCGCCCTTTCTTTAAGCCCTGAGCGCTGTGCTGAAACTCAGGTGGAGATAACTGTGCAGGACAGCAGGTTGCAGCTCGTTGGCTCTTCTCAATAGTGTCTTAAGCAAATGGTACCTTCCGAAGCCATCAACTGAAGCCAAGCAAAAAAAAAAAAAAAGTGCAAATAGTATTTCCTCAAAAACTTCCTTCTCTGAAAGAACCAAATCTTGTCATGGAAATGTTCCCCACTGCAAAGACAGGATTATATCTCCTGGAAAATGGTTTTCTTCCTCCTCTATTTTTCACCCTTTCCTTTTTCTGTTTTTCTCTGTTCTTCAGTGATGAAAGAGGAGAGCAAGGGGAAAATGGAGAGACCAAGATTCTAATGTCTCAAATTTTTATTTTTCAGAAGTCACAACAAAATGAAAAGTCCAATATTCTGTTAGGCTAGCCTGTATTTATTTTCACAGTTCAGTTTGAGAGGAGCTCTCCTGAAAACAACAGGACAAGACCTCTACCTCTGTGCAGGGAGCTCTGCAAGGAGCGCAGCCTCCACGCGTTACCCTGCCCCAGCACCCGCAGGCACCTTTTTTGTAACTTCTCTGCTTTGCAAACGCTTCCTGCTGGTTGTTGCACACTTGGACTTCACTCAGAGCAGCCCCTGACCCTACCCGGCTCTGCCTTGCTTTGCCACCTACTCCTCGACCCCAGAGGCTGCGAGAGAGTTTGAGCAGGGAGGAAAGTCCCGTTCCCCAGATATCGCAGCGTGGGGATGCTGGGAGCCCTCCTGCTCTGCTGCGGGCTCATCAGCACGGAGCCCTCAGGAAAGATGCACAGGGCTGCCAAGGATACACACTGCTGGAAGAGAAGAGCCAAACATATTAATCTGGAAGAGCTAGATCCTTAGCCACGCTGCAGAACCAGGTGCGCTAGCTCATGCCAACTCCCATTGCCAAAGGGCAAAGGGAACAGAAGGGAGGCAGTGTTTTCTTTAAAATTTGGAAGTGAAAGGGAGAAAGCAAACTTACACAGAGCCTGGGGATGGGGCAAAGATGACGAGAGGTTGGTGTAATCAGTTTTCTTTCCTCTGCAAGTTGTAAATGAACAATTATAGCTGAAAATCTTTGAAATAAAATTAGTGGAACCTGTCATCAGTTGATTGACCTCTATACATATGTTTTCTTGAAAGAGGAGTATGATTAGAGCCTTGCCTATATCAAGGTATTAAGGATCTAACGCCATTTAGAGTGGGTGAGAAATCATCAGGAAAAGTGCCCCAGCCACTTTGGCACGTTCTGCCTTTTTCCTTACAAGTTCCAGGAGATGCACTCTTACAGCTGCTCTAGGTGCCCTATGATACCTCAGAGACATCTGCTTGTCAGAGACGAGCAGAACTCATCAGAACGGTGAAATGCGACATGTGTCCTGCGCTGCTGTGATGTAAATGAGAACATTCATTCCTGAGCAGCTACTGTCAGAAAGCACGACCCACGAAGCAGGCTTTAAAAAGAAGTAACAGTAATTGTAATTCAATGCATAATGCTGTAGTCTCAAAAAAGTGGGTAGGCAATGGTACAAGGATAAATCTCAAAGAAACCCAAGCAAGGCTCAATCTTTTTCCTTTTCTCTATTGTTCTGGAGTACAAAGACTTTCTTACAAGCTTTAAGTCTTAATTTTGCAACAAGTATTTCTCACTATTCACAGCAATGAGCTTCAGCACATGCCCATCTCCACAGAGAGAGGCAGATAAAGAAATGGGCTGACTGAGTGATGCACGTGCCCATGTCAGGGTTGAGCAAGACTGAACCGTGCTCCCACAGACGACTTGCAAACACTACAGGTCTCACCACAGGTAATGGTTTGAGCAGACTGCAGGAGAACAGAGTGGGGAAGATGACTCCCCATGATCAAACAAGGCTTTTTGGCTTCACTTCAGAAACGTTACAAGATGAGTTTCCTTTTTATGCATGTGGGAGAGTAAGTGCTGCACAAGGAAAAGGTGCAGGAAGGCTGGTTCCACTGCAGCGCAGCACTCAAAGAAACTGCGCAAAAAAAAAAAAAAGTGAAACACAGTGTTACTTTGTGGTTCCTTCTTCTGGGATGAGAAATATTAAGAATGCATAGTCTTAGGGCTCCATTTAATCCTTACTTCCATGTAGGCAGTTGCTTTATAGAGCTGTTTTTCACAATCGTAAATAAACTTCGGAGGCAAGTGGGGGAAAACCCTCAAGTAATTATTCTCCACCTGCTTGTGGACTGAATTTACAGTGGGCAATTTCAGGAGACATGGCCCTGAGCTCTCCTCTGCTGTGTTTGATGTCTCAAACCTGCAGACCAAGTAAATAATTTGATTCTATTTACTGGACAAATTTAGAGGTCAAAGCTGACAAGCTTTCAAGACCACACAGGTTTCCTCCTTGAAAGCCAAACAGTGGAATGTGCCTTTCAGATACCACAGGGAAGAGATTCATCCCCTGACATATTTCCATCAGCAGGGTCCGAGAGCTTGCAGCAGCAGTTTTATGATGCGTTAGCAGCTTTTTCCACCTAACGGGTGTGTGTTGAAAGTCAAGAACAGATAGTTGAAATGATTGGGTATTACAGAACAACATTACTCCCCTACTCAGCTATCCACACCGCAGCCAGTCCCACCACATCTGTCCTCCACAGTAGTATTTGTAAACTTGAAAGGTATTTGTTATTTTGCAGTAGCAAATAAAACAAAGAACTGATTTGTATCTAAAATAACTACTGCCCTGACTTCAGACTGTGCAGCAATGCAAAATAATGAAGCATCTGGCTTATTGTTTCACACGGCCCAAAGAAAATAAAAGCAAGTAATGAATAGCAATAACTTTCAGCACATATTTCTCCTATGAAAAACACTGACTTCCTTTTCTCTAAAAGTAGACCAACTGACACATTTATAGGCTGAAGCATTCACCTCCACATTTAAAATGTGCAGAAAAAACATCTGAACTTTTAATTCATAATTGTGGGTAATCATGACAAACACTGCTGCTCAGGGCAATTCAACACAGTCAAAGTTAAGGCATCAAACCTTGTGACCTGTGTCATAACCAAAGCAGCCTGGATTTAGAATCTCTGTTTGCCCAACAAACAAACAGAAAAGCAGCCCTTACACAGAAAACAACACATAAAAACAGTAGTAAGTTGTTAGCACTATAAAAAGAAATAAATTTAATTTTTTTTTGTTTCCTTATTTATCTACATCCCACTGCATTGGAAAGGCAAAAAGAATTGAAATAGTTTGATTCGTTTAGATCAGGAGACTTAAAAGATCCAGAGGTAACATGCCTTCCTGAACATTTTTGCTAAGTGCCAAGTACGGGCATCTTGAGCCCAGCCTGGAGAGCTCCTCCACAGCAACAGTTTGGGAGGCCGAGGGGCAGACCCTGCTCTGGGAGCACCATGCTCACCCCCACAGGGTGTTCGGGCACCTTCCACCACTGCACCCTGAGGAATAGGAGGGCAAAGGCATTAAAAAATGACACCCCCCCCAAAAAAAAAAACAAGAACCAAAGAGTACTCAACAGATTCACATAACACACAACCCAACTCCAGGGGTCTCACCGTAAGCTGACTTCCTTTAGAGCTCAAATTAAAACCACTGCATGAAAGCACTTTGACAGAGCATCTCTGCACTTTGGAAAGAAATTGGATAGAACTTTGCAAGGCGCCAACCCTCCCCAGCAGGTTCTGGCTGCTTGAATTACTGGTTCAGAGGGATTACGTGATGGCCCTACAGTCGCACAACACACTGCACAGCCCAGAGTGAGCTCTCAAGCACATTTTCTACTGCTTTAGCAGCTCTGGAAAAACAAAGTAAGAAAAAAAAAAAAAACACAAAGAGTTTGGCAATTTGGTCTGATAAGAAAATTAACGTTTGTTTTCAAACCGGTCACTTCATTTTGCATGGATGCTTTTTAAAAACGAGTCCTGGGAGAGCAAGAGCCCGCGTGGAAACGCCGCCTCGGCGGCTTTGTGGTGGGTCAGCCTGCTTCTCCCTGAGCCAGGGACGGGGAGGGACGGACGGACAGCGCCGGGGCCAGCGGGA
>NW_009705537.1:0-7044 GCF_000703405.1 Apaloderma vittatum | reverse complement strand
CGCCGATTAACCCTCTCCTCTCCCTGTGCTGGTTTTTTTTTCCCTCCACAGTTCTCTTTTAATATGTTCGATCACCCCATCCCGCGGGTTTTCCAGAACCGCTTCTCAACCCAGTACCGCTGCTTCTCCGTATCCATGCTTGCTGGGCCTAATGACAGGTCAGATGTGTTTTTTTTCGGGAAGAGTACGTGCATGTTTTATTTCGACTCATAACCGGTCGGAAGAGTGTGGGTAAATAACACCGAGCAGGGCAGCTTCTGGCCGGGGCGGCAGGAGCGTTGCCGAGCGCTTTGTTAGTGTGGGACTTGCCGAGAGAGGCTGGTTTTTTCGCTTTTGTACAAAAAGGCAGCTTCTGGCCGGGGCGGCAGGAGCGTTGCCGAGCGCTTTGTTAGTGTGGGACTTGCCGAGAGAGGCTGCTTTCTGAGCTTTAGAACAAGACGTTCTTCCTTTTCTAAAGTCTCTTCTTAAAATCTTGCGCCCATTATGAGCCCTGGGATTTTATGATTAAGGGCTTTTTTTCCCCTTCTTGTACCTCGCTTAGCTTGAACAGAGAGAATAGATCGGCCAACTTAATTTTCAGTCTGTCAGACAAATGCCATGTTTTGAGTTGGCATCATTTTAAGAGTACCTGTAAGCCCAAACAAATAAAATTACCTGTAGGAAACGTTTCCTTCAGTACTAGGTGTTGTAAAACTTTGTCTTCTCCTTTGTTTTTATTAAATTCTGAAATGCCCATGTGAGCAGATATATTTGTCCTAACTAATGCTACTGAAGTCTCTGGCTCAAAAATGAGTTTGTGGGAGGTTTTAGAATCTCTCTTTTTTTTTTTTTTTTTCTTAGAGGAGATTTCAGATAAAGGAATGATAAAAGTGTATGTTATGTACTCTTTGTACAGTCACACTTCTCCTAATCTTATGTTGTTATTAATTTCTGCAGTAATTATGCCACCATCAGCTTTGGATCAACTCAGTAAGTAAATATTTTAATTTGGAATAACAACATTAGGAATATGAGCAAATGTATAAGGAAATAACAGAGTATTTAACACAGTATATTAAACTCTGACTTAAATAGAGAATAAAAGACTAATTAGTTCCAAAAATGTATTTTGGAAGTATTTTGTCTGTCAGAATTAACCAGTACAGACATCTGAAGTGTGGGGCCACCTGAGGCATGAATCAGTATCTGTTAACTGTTAATGGCGTACTCAGTATAATGGTTGCGTGTAATCTAGCAAATTCTTAATCTCAGCCTGTTTTTTCTGGATGCTGTTGTCTGGAGCCAAGTTTATTTCAAAGACAAAATAAGTGATAAATAACTTTGAGATGGGGAAAAAGATAACAACCAATAGTATAAACGGCTTTTATTGGCCATTGGCCTTTTTAACTAAGGGTTTCCTACTAGCCCTCTCAGTTTTAGCCTTAATAGAATTTCTTTGAGAAATTAGGTTAGTCAGGATTTAATTTTAAAATAGGCAGGACCTGATAAAATTTGTTATGTAGGAGCTAACTGCTAATAGAACAGCACATAGCAGTAACAGATTCCTCTGCTGTTACCTACTGCCTGCTCTCCTCTGAGCTTGGGGAAACGTGAGGGGGGCATTTAAAGTTCTAGGTGCGATGGCAATACAGTATTCGTGTATCTGTGTTATCTCCTGGATTTGTAGTTTTGAGCACTTGGAATAATGGTGTGAGGAGAATCCTGTTCTATAGGCCGGCCCATTCTCTTGCTAAGGTTCAGTTTCTGGAAGCTTCAGAAATGTGTTGGGGGCTTTTAACAAATATTTTTTTTTCCTCCTTTCTCACCAGGCCGACTTAATATTACTTACCCGATGCTGTTTAAACTCACCAATAAAAATTCAGACCGAATGACGCACTGTGGAGTGCTTGAATTTGTGGCTGATGAGGGCATATGTTACCTTCCACACTGGGTGAGTTGTCTCCGGCTGAACTGTTGAAACCTGAAGAGTAGGATTAGTGAGTTGCCAGTTTGTTATTAAAGAGGTGGAATGTCTCCAGAAATGTTTTCTGTTTCAGGGGCGTTTCCTGAAAGCACGTGTCTGTCTTAGTCATGTTCGTACAACAGCTTTCAGTCACAGCTCAGGTTTCCCTCCGTGAGAGTTTAACAAAGTCAACAAAGCAGACGGCTTTTTTAGATGCAGTTTTCTCCCTGAAATTTAACCATGGTAAACTGGTGCGTTTCAAGATAGTGGTCTCAGGAAATAGATAGAAAATAGATATATGCAAGGAAGAGAATTAAAAATGTCCGTGACATTGATAGAGGTTTGTATTTTTGTTTTTTATTCTTGCAGATGATGCAGAACTTGCTGCTGGAAGAAGGTGGCCTGGTCCAAGTGGAGAGCGTTAATCTTCAAGTCGCTACATACTCAAAATTTCAGCCACAGAGTCCGGATTTTCTCGACATCACAAATCCCAAAGCTGTGTATCCTTTTTATCCAGTTATGGAGCAGGGGACAAAAGTTTTCTCCCAAACTGGTGGAAGAGAGATGGCTTTTCAGGTGTCACTTGTACTCTTCTAGTGGAAACTACTGCTGCGCCTGCTGAAAACAAAAAGGGTGGAGAGCTGCTGTACAGAGGTGTTGCCAACTGCTGGCACAAAGCACAGCCGGCAGTGAAGAAGCGTGAATCTTGTCTTAAAGTCCACCGAGTCTGAGAGTCCCTTAGAAGAACTTATACACCCTGATGTTTACTGAAAGGCTGTCTACAATCCGGGTGACTTTTAAACCACATTTGAGAGACCAAGGATCAGAGTTTTGTAATATTATAGCTTTAAAACTTTGATATTGCATTGAAAACGAATGTTTCATCTTAACTTACTCCAAAGATTAGAAAATGCCTTGAGAAGCTTCGCCTGCCTAACCACTGGGGATGTTATTGCCATCAACTACAACGAAAAGGTACAGTATACAACACCAGTCTGTGCAAGTTTTATTTGGATACCAACAGTTTGAGGAAATAAATTCTGCCCCATGTTAAAACCAACACTGTATTTCAGTAGGTTATGACCACATAAGTACTTTGACATCTTGTGCATAGATTTTATAGATGAGTGGTTTTGGCAGCACACGTGAACGTTCGATTACTTGGTGTTGTAGACTAATCTCAGTCGCTGGTGCTAAAACAATGAACACAGAACTGTGCTGTATTGTTGACAAGTAATCCCAGATGGTAGGTTTTGCAGTCGGTTTTCTGTTGGAGGAAAAAGGGGGTCAGCTAAGTCTTCTCCTGAGCTGCTGGTTTTTTGGCTCATGAGAAAATAAATTTCTGTGCCGTTGATGTTTTTATGAGTCAAGGGACTGAATTTATCCTAATTCATAATTTGTTTGGAAAAATGCAGATTAAGAGTGCAAGGTACAGGAAAAGGTGGGTGCTCTGGCATTTAACAGTCTTCTATCTAGGTTAAAAATCTTAGCTCTCATGTTCTTTAGAGACCCTGCAGTAACCAGTCCTCAACCTAAAGAGCGCTTACTTCACTGTTCTTGATGCTATCTGAAGGGAAAGGTTTAGATATGTTTTTCTTGTGTATAAGTTGAGCTCTTTCATGTGCAATCTTGAAATATTCATTACTGTTTCAGATCTATGAGCTCCGGGTTATGGAGACCAAACCAGATAAGGCTGTGTCCATCATAGAATGTGACATGAACGTAAGTTAAAGCTGATGTGGACAGTCTGCTCTTACTGAGTCCTCCCAAAAGGAGAGGGGCTCCTGTTCAGGGGCAGCGCTGTACATACACCAAGCGTCTCTGCGGCAGGAAAGGTAAAATCAGATGGGACAGGGAAGGTGACTCGTTTGAGAGTGCCCCATGTACCCTTGTAACCACATCTGCAGTCTTGAGCTGCACTTCATGTACATCGGGTGGCTCTGGGGCCTAGAATTCAATGTGTAGCTTCAACGATTTTCATAGTCTTGAGTTTTATTTAGCAGCCCTGTCTTGATTCCAACTCCAGTGATACTGTTTTACTGCTGTGTCAGTTACCTGCTAAGACTTATTCCTGGGAGGCTTAGTCTTTTTAGTTCTGAGTTAAAATGTTTAACAAGCAAAGCTCAATTCTTTCTAGACCGAAATGGAGTGATAGTTTTTGGAGTTTGGAGAAATTGTAGCATAAAGCTTATGATTAAAAGGAAAATATTGATCCTGTTCATTTTCATGCTTCTTGTTTAAATAGGTGGATTTTGATGCACCTTTGGGATACAAAGAACCAGAAAGAACTGCTCAACATGAAGAGACCACGGTAGGTTAAGCTTCTGTTCTTCAAAAATGCATTCCCTAGAAGTAAGCCTTGCTTGTGATGGAGCAGTGAGAGCCAGCATAAATTTTTTTCCTGAAACAGCTTTTTAAGACTAAACTTTGCTTTCTTATACTTTGGGTCATGTTACTTAGGAGATGATTGTTGATTTTTGGAAAGAGATTTTGTGGAACTGTTTTCATGTGTTCTGCATAACACAACATGAACACAATGAACTGACTTGGTTTTTGCCCTCACAGGATGTTGAAGCAGACCATAGTGGATATGTGAGTGACACAGGATTTCGCGTAAGTCCCCTATTTCTGCTAGTTTCTGAATCACAGAATCGTAGACTGGCCTAGGCTGGAAGGGACGTTAGAGATCGTTTAACCCAACCTCCCTGTCATGGGCAGGGACGCCTCTCAGCTAGACCAGGCAACACATGGGGACTGAACGGGGAATGTTATTAACTGGTGAGGGAAAGTTGTTCCAAACAACTCCAAAACAGCAGTACCTTTTCTTAGAGGTGCTCATTGTTTAACTGGCAGGTATCTGCGAATGATTCGTGGTGCTTACAGCCAGGAGCAGTATGACCTGCTATCCTTAAAAAGGCAGCTTTTAAATGGGACACTGAAATGCACTCCTGCACTTGGGCTTCATCAGCTTTTATGTACCAAAAAGAAATATGTCAAAGCAGATAATTAAATACAAATGATGTATTTTACAGAATATAGTCTACCTGCGTAGGGTGCTTTCAAATACAACATACGAGTAAATTAAAACTGCTTATATATATATAGGCATTCTCTGGTTCCGGGAACAGATTGGATGGCAAGAAGAAAGGTGTTGAGCCTAGTCCCTCACCAATTAAACCAGGAGATATTCGAAGGTATGCCTGTCTCACTCAGTCATCAGCAGATGAAGGCACACTATGTGAGTGGAACATATAAACAAGCTGATTTCGTTATAAGTTTGCATTTAGAAAATAAGTAGTCTGATATTCTTGACTGACTGCGATGTCCATGACTACTGAAGATGGAGATAATGTTGCCAAAACTCACTTGATCAACTCTGGTTCTGCAGCAGACGGGCAGGGAGAGGCAGCAGGTCTGGACTGGGTTGGTGGCCTGGAACGCGTGATGCACAGAACCCTGTCAGTTTTCTGAAGTGAAATTTGATGTAGAGTGAAAATGAGTTGAGTGGATAACCCAAGCCATGTGTGGGTTTGTTGCTTTGAGGTTTTTTCTGAGAAGGAAATGTAGAAGATTCAGACTTAGGGGAGGTGTGCAAGGCTGTGGTTCCTGTGCGGTTCTGTCAGTTACGCCTCTCTCAGTAAAACCTGAACCCTTGTGGAAAAGCCTGTCCATGGCCCTGTGGAAACCACAGGCTATGTGGAAGCACGCACAGCCAAGTTTCTAGAGCATCTCCAGCTTCTGATTATTTACTTCATGTGATGTATGCCTACCTTTAGAAAATAATTCAGCGGGTTAACTCTTAGTACTACTTGGTAATGAAAATTTGCAGTCGGTATTAGTATGACATGGACAGAATAGGTCTCACTGTTCAGCTGGATGGTAGGTATAAAACTTCTTCCCTAACATTGTTATGCTTCTTTTCCAGAGGAATACCCAACTACGACTTCAAGATTGGTAGAATCACGTTCATTAGAAACTCACGCCCACTAGTTAAGAAAGTCGAAGAGGTAACTAAAGTTGGATCCTTCCCGATAGTAGTTAAAAAGCGGTTTGTGTCAGGTGAAAGCAAGCCCCGATATCCCTGCTTACCGATATAAAAAGATTGGCCTCATGTAAGTATTGTAAGCCAGGGCATACTGGTTTGGATTGGCCGAAAGGTCACTGAAATGCTCGTGTTCTGTTCTTAGGAAGAAAGAGGTTATGTAGATGAAGGATGTTAAAATGTCTACGCTCAGTTGCTGCCCTAGTGGAATGTTCTTTTTAATGATTGTTGATTGTTTCACACACAAGCAGGGAGCAAAGAGGTAACAACTTTCCCCCTCCCCGTTTTTCCTTTTTCCAGGATGAAGCTGGAAGCCGGTTTATTGCCTTTTCAGGAGAAGGCCAGTCTCTGCGCAAGAAGGGAAGGAAGCCCTAAGATGTGGTACATTTAGGCAGTTAGGAGTTAAAAAAAAAACGTTGCAGCATATTGAATCTTAGTTATTGCAGTTGAGAGATTGTTTTGCAGCACAGGAACACTTTTACTGGTTTTGGTTTCATGTTTAAAACTGGAGCTGTGAGACTGTCAGTTGAAAATTAAGTTCTAGGAATTCTGAGAGAGTTTTTTTGTATGTGTTGTAAAGAGGGAAAAGTATATCTCAGATAAACCTGAGAATTAAAACAAACTCTACCTTAATAAAAGGTCCAATTCTTTGACTACATCCTCCCGTCATATCCTGAGTGCTAAAGCTCTCATGTTGCTCTGTGCTTGATGTTTTCTTCCCTCCCTATATATTCCGCCACAATTTTGGGTAAGCTTTCCGGTGCGGTGCAAACGCAGGCGCACACGTGGGTGTTGAGGCCTTTTGTGCAGGGAGTCTCCCTGATCTGAGCTTCAGCCGTGGGGTTATAAACCCTTCCGAGCAATCCCCCTGTAACTGCATTTTATATTTATAACTAATACCGTGGCTTTTCCTAGTTCAGACACCGCAGGAGTCTCACGGCGTGCCAGGGAGAGCCCGGGCCCGGTGTTTTGCCAGGGGCGGCTGCGCGTGGCGGTGACGGCGGCGGTACCGGCCGCGCGTTGTTTGGCCTTGAGCCGGGGGAACACCGGGGGACCCCCC
>NW_009705536.1:0-33403 GCF_000703405.1 Apaloderma vittatum | reverse complement strand
CATCGCCTCCGCCGGGCACTTGCCGCGCAGCTGAACCTGCCAGCCCGCCCGTGGCGGAGTGCCACCCCCCTCCTGTGGACGGGGCTGCGTGCTCCTGGAGACCGTATAAAGAGAACGAGTGCGTTTATAGCCCATTCCTGCCCGCCGCGGTTTTCAGTGGCGCTGCTGTCCCCAGCCTCCAGCACCGCTCAGTCTCGGACCCGAGGGCTGCTCCGCGGGTACCGTGCCCAGCAGCCGGCGCTGGCCCAGGCGAGAGGCTTTGGGCGCCACTGCAATACGAGTATGAGCTCTGGTCAAATCTGGAAAAAAACCCAGGTAGTTTTCATCAAGGCACTAAGTGCATAATGAAGAAGAATGGGTGTGAATGTAATAGAGGCAGATTTGATTGAAAAGAAAGAGTATCCACAAAATTCAGTTTTTATGCATTCAGCCAGCTCTAAACAGCTACAGTGGATTATTCATTACTGAGCTCAGCCGTTCTAGTGTTTCTTTATTAAGCAAGACTATGTTAATCATGTATTGTTGATTTCAAACATGAGACAAACAATAATTTTCTTATTTGTTCCTAGGTGAATATAGCTGAAAAAGTGAAGGCAAAAAGATTCCATATTTATTGCGATCTTGGTAAGATTTTGTGACGGAAGGAACAGAAAGGAAATTGCAAGGAAGAGCAGGTAGTGTTTTAAAAGAACAAAAATCCATCACATGGTAGGACTCCCTGCCTCTAAGAAAATAATTTATCTTTGAAGCGAGATTTCCAGATGATTTTTCAGTGCTGTTCACTAAATTCTCTTCTACTGAAACAAGGCTTTTCCAAGGCAAGCTACAGAACCTCTCACTATACCCAGAAATACAGTGTAATACAGTAAGACACTGTCATTTTATCGAGTTATCCCAGCTTGGTCAGTGAGTAGTGCTTTTCTGGGTTTTTTTCCTAGCTATTGAAGCTAGAACATCAGCAGCCATATTTGCTGCCTTCCACTTAATCATAGTTAGAAGATGTAATCAGAACTTGATTTATTCTGGGGGGGGGTTGGTCCTGAACCATGTAGAGAAAGGTCTCTATTATCTCTCAATGGTGCTGGTGGGGGTCAGGTTACTAGACAGTTACATTTATGCTGACCATTCTGCACACAGCATATTCTGACCACAGGGTTCTTCCCAGTGTCATGTCAATTAATGCAATTCCTGACTGCCTTTTTAAGCTTCAGGCTACTTTCACAGGCTTGGTAACAGCAAATTCAAAAGTCATCCACAAAGAAACACTGCTGTCTTCACGAAAGCTATTTTAGTTGGTATCTGGATTTGCTGTGTCGACTGAATAGATCAAGAAGTCTGGAAATACGTTTGGTTGGTCATTCCATTTATTGTAAGTGGCTTTTAAATTTCTAGATTCTTAGCCAAATCAATTAGCCTTGATTTACCTGATGGCTCTAGTACTGTTTTTCAGGAATGGCTGATTTTATTGAGGAAAAGCTAGATTATATATTGAGGTTATTCTACTGATTAAAGTATTGAAAACAGAACTGTTAGAAAATCAAGGTGAATCTTCAGAGTCGATCTTTACATTTGTAAAGACTGACAAGGTGCTGACATCCAGGTACCCTAAATGTTATTGCAGCAGTATCTGTATGTATGATGTAATCCCTGTAACGATGCACGTTATACCACCCTCTTGAAGAAACTTTCTTTACAGATTTAATGAATGGTAAGACAGTTGGTCTTGGAAGTAATGGTCTTGTCTCAAAGGGAATTCAGTGTGTGGCCTTCCAACTGCTTTCTCCATCTTGCAGATTGGCTCATGTATTTTCTAGCTTTGCCTCAGTTCAGTTCAGCTCAGATCTTACTGAACTAATTACCCCAATTAAATTAAAAAAAAAAAACCAAACACAATTAACTTTTTTGGTTATATTCCTGGAAACCTGAAAACATTTTACAGAGGTGTAAATAAGCTAATAAGAAACTGAAATCCATGGAGCTACATAGTTGTTAAAGTTATGTGAGAAGATGGGCTCAAAATATAATGGTGGGCTTTTTTTTCATTTTATGACAGAAGAAGACTCTTTCAACCTACTAGTAAAGCTGTTAGAAATTTTTCAGTAAGCATCAGGACACCTTGTTTTGTCCCGAAGTGTCTTCTCTATATGTTTTTCCAAACATGTGCCCACTACATATAAACACGTATTATAAGTCTTAATAAAAATAAAAATATGCAGACTTGCCATCGTAAGGGATATACAGAAGTCAGGGCAATGCATTATGGTGTCATTCCAGTGTTTCTAATATGGAAGACCATTCAGAAGGACGGCGTTAAGGAAAAGAATCCCACACCCTCCAAAACACAAAATTCACATCAGCCCTCCAAAACAATACAAAACTTTGTCTCCACTTTTGTATGTTCTAGACAGAACTCTAGTATAAAACAAACTAAACCTCTACTTTTTTTTCCAGTTTTGAGGACAGTTTGCCAGTCACCAGTACAGCAAAGCTCACTGATGTCTGTAGACAGTCAGCTCTAGGAGGCAGAACATTTAACAGATCAATATTCTTCCACACTTATGGCATAAAATACAATAATACTCTTTCCAGTAAGCTTCCTCAAAGTCATACAATCATTTCTAAATGACACTGTGGCTTTAAAGCCTGAAAATATAGGCAGTAGGTTGTGAGAGATGTAGGAGCAACACTTAAGTGTTCCCACCAAGAGAAAAGTTACACAAAGCATAGAAAAACATTTAGATTTAACCTTTAGTATAATTTTCACTAGAAGACTATTATTAGCAGCTACAATCTAATAGTCTGATGCAATATTCCATTAAATAGTCTATAGTTATATTTTCTTTAAGCCTGTGCCATTGTTAGATACCACATCAGCTGTCCTCTACATTATTTCTCTCAGTTGTCCATGCAAATACGCATTGCCACCCTTATGTAGCCACAATGCTTAGCCAAAGCAGGCCATAACAGACTAAGAAAGACAGTCAAATCATAAATCATAGAATGGTTTCAGTTGGAAGGGACCTAGTTTCAAACCCCTTGCCATGTGTAGGGACACCGCCATGGGTAGGGACACCTCCCACTAGCCCTGTCCAGCCTGGCCTTGAACACTAAGAGAGCTGGGGCATCCACAACTTCTCTGGGCAACCTGTTCCAGTGTCTCATCGCCCTCACTGGAAGGAATTTCTTCCTAATACCTAATCAAAATTTACTCTCAGTTTCAAACTGTTACTCCTTGTCTTATCACTACATTCCCTGATAAACAGTTCCTCCCCATCTATACTGTAGCCCCCTTTAAGTCCTGGAAGGCCACTGTAAGGTCTCCTCAGAGCCTCCTCTTCTCCAGGCTGAAAAGCCACAACTCTCTCAGCCTGTCCTCCAGCCCGGGTCATCTTGGTGACCCTACTCTGGGACGGCTCAAGCAAGTCCATGTCTGTGTGTAGGGGACCCCAGGGCTAAACACAGAGCACTGCAGGTGAGGGTCTCACCAGAGCAGAGGGGCAGAATGACCTCCCTTGACCTGCTGGCCACACTTCTGATGCAGCCCACAATGCGATTGGCTTTCTGGGCTGCAGGTGCACATTGCTGGCTCATACTCATCCACCAACATACCCAAGTCCTTCTCAGAGCTGCTCTCAGTCATCCACCAACATACATACTCAAGTCCTTCTCCTCAGGGCTGCTCTCAATCCACTTACCTCCAAGCCTGTATTTGTGCTTGGGATTGCCCCAACCCAGCTGCAGGACCTTGCACATGGCGTTGTTGAACTTCATGAGGTTGGCACCGGCCCACCGTTCAATACATCACACAATCAGAGTCCCAAATGACACCACAATTTATTGTAACTCTTGGCATTACACTTTCTAATGATGTTTTAACTTCTTTCCTTCACTAGTGTCATCTCACCTTTCAGTCTCTGCCCATTAGCCTCATTCTCCTTTTTTCTCTGTCATTCTTGGAAGAGGGCTAAAATGGAGCTTTCTTCAGAGAAAGTGGAGTTTGTAAGAGAGGCAAGCAGGAATATTTGTAAATCTTTTGTCTATAACTTCCAGGTGTCAGTCATAAATCCAGAGGGGGAACTCTGTGTTTCCTGCCAGCTCCAGAAGTGAGTTGCTTCTTGCCAGCATCCTTGTTATTTCCATGAATCATGGACATTTCTGGCTGCACAGTGGCAATGCTCTGCAAGTCAAGTAATGGGGCCTCCATCTCAATTACTCTGGAGCCTGATAGCTAGAATATTTTTCTAGAAGTTGAGGACTGTGAGTGTATACTCACAGGCTGACACTGAGTTGAGGCTTACAGCCATCCAGACTGTTTCTTACCAGCATTACACCCTAAGGTAAGGCAGTACTGAAGGTATCACCCTGCTTGAGCATAACAGATGGCTTCTCAGTCGATCTGAGGTGCCTGTCTCGGGCTGGAGGGCAGATAAACACCTAAGCCCAGGTGAGACACAGAATTTCAGCCACATTCCTTACTTGACCATGGGCTGTGCTCCCTTTACAGCTCTTCCCAAGGGCTTTACCGCTCCTATTCTCTTCTCAGGAAACCTGGATGGCTTATCTGTGCTCATGGAATAGCTGCATTTATGGCCTGTGGGCAGCACGTAAGCGCTGCTTCTCCCAATTCACACCTTGTCCCAGACAGTAATCTTTACTGAATGGCTCAGGGGTAAGTAGACTGTTCCTGAAACCGGTAGTATTACTGGTCATTTACCACAGCTGAGCTTGTTACCTGGCAAATTTCTCAATTGCTGAGCAAATACATAGTTAAAAAGCCTTAAAATAAAACTCCTCTGTTGTCTATATCCAGATTGGAATTTCTTAATTGCAAACAGTCATCCCAGAAAGTACCCAAACTGTAGAACGCTTACCTTGCTAAAAATATTCCATTTAGTCCATCTTCTGCAACAGTAAATATGATTCACCATGTCACCATCTGTTATCATGTACTGATGCTTTCCTGCTGCAGCAACCTCCATTGCAGCCAACCTGTGCCTGATCTTAACTAAGAATTTGTAACCTCAAATTAAAAGGATTTTTCAAGTATTTTCAGTTTAGCTGAAATTGATAGGGTGAGAAGCACTTAGCATCTTGCAAGATTAGCTCTTAGAAACTAAGTACTAATTTCATCAGCAGACCACGACTCATTTATACTGCAAGACTGGGTACTGTTTTGATCTCTGACCAAACTCTAAATGAGAGGCTGAAAAAAAGGGAAAATAAGCACATGCAGAATTTCACGCTGCTGCAGCTACACAGCTTCCTGTACCCAAGCAAGCTTATTTAGTGTCTGCTTAGCTAGCGCTGTACAACCATGTTTAACTTCACAGATGTAATTAGAATTGTGTGCCTGCATTTGTTCTCTTCAGAAGATTAGAACTGGCAGTTAATGCAATATTCAGTCAGTCTTCTTAAGGCTTCTTAAGTCTTCTTTCATCTTAAGGAACTAAACACAAAAGAAAATGACATTTACAATAATCAATAAGTGTATTCAACTGTCTCATCTAATTCTTGCCAAAAACATCCCATGCTTGAATACAGCTTTCAGACTCCATATGGGTATCTTCCCTAGTCATTTTCTCAGTCTCCTGTCCACCACCTCTGAGGCTAAGAAAAAGATTTTGGCCTTTTACCTGTTTATAGGCCATCTTCTGTGGTTGTTTCTCATCTGTTAAAAGAGTTGTGTAACATGGCAGGAGCCGGAGTAAGTTTTTTTCTGCTATAAACGGTAGCTCAGACATTGTATTTAACATTAAATTCATACGAAGGAGTACATTATGTGGGTTTTTGCTTATTTCTTAGGAAACACAGCCAAATGTCTACAGTATTCACCCCACTGACCATATCTTTTGGTAGCTTTCCAGATAATTTGTTTGCAGGCCATATTCATGATTACTACAAATCAACCTATCCCATTTCCCCTGTCATCCCTGTGAGCCAACACTATCCAGAATGCAGAATCCACTGTTAAGCTAAATAATACTACAATCAAAACTTGTAAAAATGTGCTATATCCCAAACAGACTGGAACAATTAAAAAAAACCTTAGGAAGAAGTCAGTGGAGTTATAAATCCAAACCACCGAAGTATTTTGAGAAAAAAAATTTGCTGCCTTTCATGTATTTGCTGCGCTTTGTGCAAATTTATGCATACCACATATGTGGTGTCTTTTCCTTTTAAATCTATGTGCTAACTTCAGCAGGCTTTTCAGTAGATGACCAACTTTAGATGTCTGATGATGAGACTGCTGGCTGTCTATGAGATAGGAAATGAGTGAAACAGAAGAAGTTGCAATGAAAGAAAACCTGACACCCCTCAAAGACAGATATATCAAATGCTAAAGGAAGTGTGCAATATTTACAAGAAGAAGATCTGTCTGAGTAAATCTACAGTGTCGGGAAAGGAAGGGAAGGGAAGGGAAGGGAAGGGAAGGGAAGGGGAGGGAAGGGGGGAGAAAAAAGGAGAGGAGTCAATAAAAAATTCAGAAATAACTGGGAGAAAAGGAGTAAGATTACTTTTACTTGGAAGAGAAGAAATACCAAAGTACTTCATTTGATTATTTTTTTAATCATGTCAGCATTCTTGTTTCTTATTGAAAAAATATTGTCTACAGTTATTAACAATAATGAAGAGCTTGCTTTTGCAAATCACATCTGAGCTTACAACATGAGTAGTCCCACTGATACAAGCAAGACAAGTTATGAATTAAAATAAAATAATTAATTAGTTTTTTAACACAGGTCGAAGGGAAGGGAAGGGAAGGGAAGGGAAGGGAAGGGAAGGGAAGGGAAGGGAAGGGAAGGGAAGGGAAGGGAAGGGGGGAGAAAAAAGTAGAGGAGTCAATAAAAAATTCAGAAATAACTGGGAGAAAAGGAGTAAGATTACTTTTACTTGGAAGAGAAGAAATACCAAAGTACTTCATTTGATTATTTTTTTAATCATGTCAGCATTCTTGTTTCTTATTGAAAAAATATTGTCTACAGTTATTAACAATAATGAAGAGCTTGCTTTTGCAAATCACATCTGAGCTTACAACATGAGTAGTCCCACTGATACAAGCAAGACAAGTTATGAATTAAAATAAAATAATTAATTAGTTTTTTAACACAGGTCTTAGTTGTGCCACATACATAATTTGATTTTTAAAACCGGTAAGTAGGTGCAGCATATACAAGAAGTGGTGTTTTCTGTAGCCCTAGTGAAGCTGTATCTGTTCCAGTAATGTCACTTCTATATATTTCTAATCATATTCTTTAAATTAGTATTAAAACCAAGTTGCCTTAAATGCAACATATTCTCGAAAACAATATCAAATAATTCACTCTCACTATTGAAAAGGTTCCTAAAAGCCTTTGTGAGGAAGGAGTTTGGAATATACCAATTGATGAAGCAATGCCTATACGGTGTATGGGTTTGAGCATTCACAATGCCATCTGCCTTCTCAGTTCCTTCTCTGATACACAAAATACACAGTAAGATGAAAGTTATGCTTAAAAATAAAGTCAAGGTATACTTTTGTAGGCAGTTCCTCTGCCTTGGTCCAGAGGGGTGTCATGTTACTTCAAAACCACAGAATTAATGAGGAAAAACATCCAAAAAAGTTTCTGGATTAAGTATGTTGGCCAGATCTTCTATGTGACCTTTTCCTCCTTCTTCTTCTTCCTCAGTTCTGCTTTGATTTTTCTCTAAAATGAGAGCTAGGCTGCCAGCAGTGAAGTAACCCATTTTACAAATCCTGTTGGAGCCCCATCTGTTCTGATCAAACTTGGTATTTATTTTGTCCTGTCTAACACCCATAAACACTAATGAAATATAATATAAAATGTGGATGACATACATATTTGCGTAATTTACGACACACATACTTGCGTAAATAGACTAACTCAATTATACAACTATCCTTGCTCTGTGGGAGTAGTGTGGAAGAACAGCCACAGTTGAAACTAGGTCATTATTACCAAACTTTAGTTATTTTATATTTTTATATGAGATTTTACATTTGATACTTTCCATTATTCTTTTAAAATGGTTAAAACCATAAGGCTAACGCATAAATATTTCAAAATATTTCAAGGATGAAAAGAAATTTCCTGTAAAATAATCAGTTGATAATGTTTCAGCAAACACTTCTTTATAGATTTCCCATTCCCTCAAATAAATTATTAATATGTCAATCGTTGTCTTTAAACTATTTTGGATTTATAGAGATGCTCCGTGAAGTTTTGGTGTGCAAAAGAGTGATAAAATGTTACAGATCATGTAACATAGTGTTTGTGTGTTGGTGACTTTTTTTATGCAGCTATGGACAGTTCTATATTGTAAACCCTTTTTAAATTTTCTTGTTAAATTAATTCTTCATCTTCCTAAATAATTATCTAAATTCTGTAAACTACACAGCTATAGCTCTTGGCACAGTATTCCACACTGACAAAAGAATGCTAAAAGAGAAATACAGCTGGATAGGCTCCTAAAATACTCAGCACTGATTTTTGTATTTCAGTAAACTCAGTCAGAGGAGCAGAGCTGGCTAAATAGTAGGAAGAATCATTCGCTGAGACATTTAAAAATCCCTTACCATTTACTATAGCCCCACCCCTTATACTTGCATGTTGTACAAAATATTCATCAGGATTGTTTTATTGGCAATATGTCAGTTTGCACTGATGATAATTCTGGTACCACTATGATATTTACATTTGAGCCAGAAAATTATTTTCTTCTGTTTACATGATCAAGAAAGGCATAATAGTATGTAACATAATTCCAACACATATTGTAGGTAAAGTATTATAAATCATTAAAAATTTTAGAATCAACAGTTTACAAGCAATATAGTACTTGATAGCTGCTCACATTAAGGTGTTTAAATAACGAAGTGATACATCTCTTCACAAAAACGGCAGGGCAAAAGTCTTTAGCATGCTGAGGTCATTTCAACTGGGACTTCTGTTGAATCACAGAAAAAGGAAAATCGTATTTTTTTTTTTATTAAGCTAAACTTATTCTTGTCATCTCTTTTGGTGACTGAAATAGGAAATAGAGACTTTCTGGTCCATTTAACACAAAATTGATCTTTTCATCCTGAAACAAAGTTTCATCTTGAGACACTTCTTTGAGGAGAACCAAGAAGTTATAGAACTGCACAATGAAGAAACATCCGTTTAATCTGTATTTCGCAAGGCCTAAGGAGACCTCATGTCAATGTCTCACATGTCGGCCTCTCGATATTTATTGAAGTATTTTGCAAATGGTGAAACAACTTCAAAAAGAGCCCCCTGCTCTAGAAAACTCCCCCAGCTCCTAGCTAGAATACTTGGCAGAAAGCAGGTTTGGTTATATTCCTGCCTTGACTGGAACAGAGAAGTAAATGAACCTTCAGCTCCATTGTTTGAACAGTCACTCAGGAGAATTCCAGGCCCTTGCTCAGTGTACTTTTGGTTTAGACAAAGAGAAACAGCTTTACAAGCACAGAGCAAGAGCAGTTATCTGAGAGCTGGGTATTTGTGGCACTGTTCAGAAGCGTAAGATCTGTCTCCTGAAGAGGAACACAGTTCAGCTTTCCCATATCTGAGTGAATGTGCTAGCCACATTACTCAGTGAAGGAGAAGATTATTTTCTGCTGGGAAAAATAAAAATCTATAAATACAATTAACGATAATGAATAATTCAAGATCTTCCTTAGAAGACATTTTTGTTACTTGATAAAAAGAGCAATTGTTCATATATTGCTCTCCTGCTCTCCTAAGAAGGAAGAAGGAATAAGTAAGAGGAATGTCCAAAAAGGAGTTATAGTTTGAGCACTTCTGGAGCTCAAAAATATTAACTTTGAGAAACAAATACTCAATTGGCATAGTTATTAGTACTCCCTAGGGCCAGGATACTCAAATCTCCAAATATGATCATGAGAGCAACATACTGTACAATTGTATTAGGTTTGCCGGATGGATTTCAGTGGTGGAGGTGGACTGTAGAGATGGCTTCTGCAAGAAGCTGCTAGAAGTTTCCTCTAGGTCTGATAGAGCCAGTGCCAGCTGTGTCCAAAGACGGACCTGCCACTGACGAAGGCTGAGCCTGTCAGCAATGACAGGAGAGGAATGCCTCTGTGAAAACATATTAAGAAATGGGGGAAAAAAAACTGTGCCACACAACTAGCAGAGAGACAGAGGAATGAGAATATATGGAGACACCAAAGTCAGCACATCATAGATGATGTGCTTCAGGTGCTGGAGCAGAGTCCCTTGGGTTGTGGTGAAGACCATGGTGAGGCAGGCTGTCCCCCTGCAGCCCATGGGTGTGACAGGGTGTAGGTGTCCGCCTGTGGCCTGTGTAGGACCCCACACTGGAGCAGGTGGATGCCTGACAGGAGCTGTAGTCCTGAGGGAAGCCCGCGCTGGAGCAGGTTGCTGCCAGAACCTGTAGCCCATGGAGAGAGAGAAGCCCATGGCGGAGCAGGTTGGCTGGCAGGACTTGTGTGATGCCAGGGGGAACTCGTGCTGGAGCAGTTTCCCCTGAAAGACTGCACCCCATGGAGAGACTCATGTTGTGGCAGTTTACGTCGGAGAAAGGTGTGTGAAGATTGTCCCCTATGAGAAGGACCCCCACAATGGCCCAGGGGAAGAGTGAAGAGTCCTCCCCTGGATGAAGAAGAAGCAGTGGAGACATCGGATGAACTGAATGCGCCCTGATTCCCTGCACCACTCAAGGGAAGGAGGTGCATAAATTGGGGTTGATGTTAAGTCCGGGAAGAAGGGAGGGATGTCGGGAAGGTGTTGTTTTGTTAAGATCTGTTTTTTATTTCTCATTACTCTTCTCTGATTTGTCCTTTAATAAATTTAACTAATTTCCCCAAAATCGAGTCTGTTTTGCCCAGGACTGTGGCTGCAGGTGATCTCCCTGTCCTTATCTCAAACCATGGGTCCATCATTGTATTTTCTCGTCCTGTCTAGCAGAGGAAGGGGGGTGATAGAACAGCTGTGTGGGCACCTGGCTGCCAGCCAGGGTCAACCTACTACAACAAGATAGTCCCTTAATTCCCCAAACAGTGATGAAACTTCGCAGATTAAGTTCAGGTTTTCACAGTCCACTTACCATTTTACCTTTGGCTGTGTGTTTTAAGGCCCTTTGCTAGGCCAGCACTGCAGCACTGTGCAAACCCACAGTGAGCTGATGCAGGGAAAGAAACAGACATGAGGTACACATGAAAAGCAACTTTCTAGGAGATCACCTCTTGAAGTGGCTGATTGCAAAACTATGCATTAAGCAACATGCTGGTTCAAGAGAGGGGACAGGGCCACAGCACACCTCATTGATACCTTGTAGCTATTTTGAGAAGTTTCCTAAATCCAAATCTGGTCTTGCATACTCTGGTTACAAGTCTATCTAGCACTTGCACAGCCAAGAACGTAAATCTTACGGGGTAAAACATAAACCTTCTACTGAAGTATAGAACACGTCCCTTCACACCAGGGGTGCTAGAAAATGCCAGCTGTACTGCATGAAATCCTTCCTGTGAGAAGGACACAATAATAACTCATCACAAAATGGAGTTTTAGAAAACAGAATGCCAAATGATATGATGCAATTATTTACTTTTTTACTGCAGAAGTGACAAAGATAGCTTGGATCTGGAGAAGGGGAGGCTGCCAAGTGCGTAAGGACACAAACTAAGCAGGAAGAAACTGTGGTCTCAGAACCATTTTCCAGATAGTCTGCAAACAGACCTGTGGGTTCCAGTTTAGGGGAGCAGAGAGCCCCAAGTCAAGCAGCTGCCTCCTTGCAGCCTGGAATAACAAATTCCATCATTCTGCCTAAATAGGCACCAGCATTTTGATGAGGTTAGCTTCACCACTGCGTGCTCTGCAGAAACAACTGATGTAAAGACCATCCCTCACTTGTGTCATACCCAGGAAGGAGTGGCAATACTATCTAGTAAATTATTTGAAACACTGCATGTGAGGAATATAATTGACCAAAAAAAAAAAAGCAAGGAAAAAAAGGGCATAGTTATTCTCCATGCAAACATTTGATCACAAGTTCAGAAACTGATTAACTTTAGTAATATATGGCATATTTAAATTCTTTCATGTTTTAAAATTACGTATTGTCCTATGATGATATTACATTTTAAGAAAGCAATAGAGCATTTTTACTTCTTTAGGAAGCAATGAAAGTGGAGACCTATATACTTCTATTCATTCTTTGTCCATTGCAGTATTCTGCTTTTTGATCAATTTACCCAGGATATCCTGAAATAGTTTATACTGGTAAAAGCATTGCATGTGGTCTTATGTAGCTTTCTTTAAATTTTCTATGTGTTTACTCTCTGATTTTCAGCCAGAAATAACTTGGATAAAGTAACTATGCTTCATAACTTCATACTACAAAATGCAAAAAAGGATTCAAACTGATAGGAATTACTGAATCCCATCTTGATATCTAGGTATCTCTGAGGTCTTGGCAAATAATAGATGTCCAAGTGAGAAATTAATTGTGCAAGGTGTTTACTGCTGCCCTCTAACTGTATAAAATCAGAATTATTCAGTTAGACATCTAAGGCCTTGTGTATTGAATATTTTTGAAAGATAAAAATTGCCTTTTGGTTCTACAGATGCTTTGAGTTCTAGGACTGCTCATCAGATTGATATTTGTTTTGTTTGGGCTATTATGGAGATGAGTAGGCTTGAGGGCTTTGGGAAATGTGGGAGGTTAAACACAACACGTGACCAAAAAAGGAAATGTGCTTGGTACATAAGACAAATGTGGATGATTTTGTTTTTAATTTAAAAGCTGCCTCCCCTCATACATGTTTTGGGTTTGAGTCTTTTTTGCTTTGTTTTGTTGGGCTTTTTTTGTTGTTTTGTTGGGGTCTTTTTGATAAGCAACTGTACTTTTATAGCAAAGTTGAGTTCTAGCTTGTTTCTTCCAAGGAAAATTCCCCTTTCTCTCCTCATCAGTGTGCTGCTCACTGTTATAGGTAATCGCACATGGCATAAATTATTGCAACACTCAGATTTGGAGGATAGCTAATTGTAGAGATGAGGCTCCTGTAAGTGACCTCAGCTGCTCTCACAAAGCTGGGCGCAAGCTATCTGTCCTACTAAAGTCCACACATATGTTCTGAAACCAATTTCCTGGTTCTGACTACTTGCAAGTGTCAGGAAGTAACCAGAGCTTCCTCCTCTGCTGTGGGCTAGAGATGTCCCCAGACTACCTGCTTGTTTCTGCCTGTAACTGCCTTCCATTTCTCATGCACTTCACTGTCCCTCTTCCTGGTGTCTACCAGGCTTCAAGCTCTGCAAGCAGTTGTACAGAAGATTTAAACTCCATCACGCAAAGACATTTCCTTCAGTGTTGGAAAGAGATGAAAACAAAAAAACAAGGACAGATTTTCTTCAAAAGGCATGAAGTTCGTACAACTGAAATATGCAGTAAAACACAGGCACGGACACTGTGATTGCACAGTTTCCCATCTGGTAGAAAATACACTGGTGGAACAGGTGCAGAACGAAGCCGCACCTACTCTTTTTGGCTACAGTCAGAGACAGTGCTTTGAGGTTAAGCAAGCAAAGTCTCCTACAGATACTATATGGAGGACCAGATGGAGTCCAACTCTGTTTTGTTGATGTCATAGTTTAACCTTGATGATCTAGTTTAACCTTACAATTTCTTTGATAGTGTTTCATTGGTAAAGTATATTATCTTTCAAAAAGTAATATGGTTAAGTATCTCAATGTAAGTAAGCACCTGCAATAACTTCCCCCCACCCTATCCCAATATTTAGCTTCAAATTCATGTACATATCTTCCAAACACTCATTTATTTCCTGATATGGATGAGAGATTTCCCCTTACTGAATTAGATCATTACTACACAATGTGATTTTCTGTCTTGAGGAAGAAAAAATCATTCCTGAATATGTGAAGAAACACGACCACTTACAGTTTAAGCAAAACCAAGTGGGAGAGGTTTGTGTCAAACTATCATCTTGTGGTTAATAATTAGCCATCTGTATATACAGACTGTACTGTACTGGGCAGTAATAACTGTTCCACTTAATAATGCTGTAGGGCAGCCTAAAATCAGAGATAAACATTTGATCCAATTTTGAAGCACAGGCAAGATTTATCACTGGCAACTGTTTCTGTATTTTATATAAGGTTAACATTATGTGTTGCTTACAGTTTAGTAGCACAATCTTCAAGAATGAATAAAAAATGAATAGCTTTTAAATATATGCCATGCCAAAGAATTATAATACAAGACTGTGTTGACAGAAGAAAAATGGGAGAAGAAAGACTTCAAGGGATAAGACAGTTTAGAGACTAGTAAGAGCACAAAAAATTAAAACCATATAAAATATTGTTTTACATTGAAGACACTAATTTTTCCTCTGTAGTTATATTAATATTTTCTGATGCCAGTTCCAAAAATTGGAAACTCAGATCTAATACCATCCTGTGCATCCCTAAAAATACAGCTGATTATGGTAATTAGTTTACCAGTGTTATTTGCTCTGTCACAGCAGCCCGTACTTTATTCCTTCTCAGCAGTGAACTATAAGTAGTTTTCTCTGGTGAAATAGAACAGTCTTGAAATAAGCTAGAGATCATTAAAAAAACCCACTCAGACTACCCTTTGATCTGAAAAGGCATGTAAATTTTTGCCACAACAAAGTGTCCTTCAGCTTCGATAGTGGAGAAATCTATCCTCAAATGACCATGATGTACTGGTCAAAACTGATTTAATCATGTTTTTGACAGTTCCCAAAGGCAGTGTTTGGGGAGGTGTAGATGAGTCAGTTCAACTCTTCTCTATATACTGATGTTTCAGTACTTGGAATTACTTATGGCAATGAGAACTTTAAACATGGTCATCAGAAAGGACTAGACACCTTTAAAAGCATTAGCCAACCCAGGTCCTTGTATTAGATAATTTATCGACCTCTGCAAATTTTCCCAGTTTGGAATTATTTCATTTATTTGTATGTTTCTTTACTAATGCTTTCTTAAATTATGTGAAAATCCTTCCTCCTGGAAAGAAGTCAGGTGGATTTTCAACATTGTGCTAGAAATGCGCTGGATTATGGGACAATTATAATTTGCAAATTTTGTTATATTTTCTAAAACTAAAATGCCATCTGCTTTAGTTTATAATACTTCTGCCACTACACATTCTTCTGCCTTTTACAAAGGAACCTCAGGAAGGAAATCATAGAATGAATGGCCTAGGCTGGAAGGGACCTTAGAGATCATTTTAATCCAGCCTCTCTGCCGCCGGGGACACCACCTCTCGACCAGATCAGGCAACACATGGGGACCGAATGGGAATCGAACCCGTGACCTTAGCGTTGTTAGCGCCACGCTCAACTGACTGAGCTAACTGGTCCCCCACAATGTAGTTTCTGAAAGGAACACTGCAACTAGAAGAGACTATTTAAGAAATCATTGCCAAGCCCTAAAAAGACACAAACTAATGACAAATTGTATGCATAAAAATATAGCCAAAATTCTGGCTATTGTACAACATGAGAAGTTCTGAGACTTAAAAGTAGAGGGTGAGCAAAATTGTACATACAGGTATACTTCTACTTCAAAAATTGCAAAAACACTAAAGTGAAAATTAGATGATTTTACTTCATTCAGTTTTATATTGTTAGCAAGTGTTCACTATTGTGCTTCAGAAAATAACATCATAGTTAAAGAAATAAAAAACCACAATATTTTTCTCTGGACTTTTTTTCTATAGATAAAATTAAATACTAAAATCCTAGGCCGTTAAGTCTAGACTTTCCTGAATCAGAATAAAAGAGGATATTTAAAGACTGACCTCTGTAAAAGTGCTTTGGTTCTGAGGAGATTCATAATGACAGTAACAAAAGAGTTTCCCTGTCTTGGGGCAATGAAAGATTACTTTTTATGAATAGATTATTATGTGAGTCCTTTAGAGAAAATGTAACCCTTAGGAGGTATGTAACAATCAAAGAGCAGCTAGCATGAACCTCAGATAGATCCAGGCAAGGGAGAGGTTCTTCATTTAGGCATTTAGAAAGAAATTATCTACTCAGCCTGAAAACACTGTTTAGCTGACACCTTACTTTGGAGACACACAAATGCCTCACAGTCATCCCTCAAGAGAGGTAGCTCCATGCATCATTCTCTCATTTTGATGGGACTGAGGTGCTCACCTTCCCTGGCCAGACCACACTGTAGTCATCCAGCCATGTCCCTCTGTGCTTCTGGGCGGGTTTTTCAGCACTGCTAAGGACCAACTCCCTTGCAGAGGGCAGCCAGTCTCCTTACACTAGCTCCATATGGGACAGCCAGGGTACAGCCCCACGGTGAGTCCCAGGAGCCAGAGTTAACACCTGCAGGGAGGATGCTCTGTAAGCAGGAGAAAGGGCTGCTGTTCGATGACCCTCGCCCCAAGGGATGTTTTGAGCAGCCTGTCTCACCTGGACGGAGCAGCCACCCCGCTGTCCCCGAGTTCCATAACGGGGTTTCAGGGGGTGGCAGTAACATGAAAGGGATTTAACTTCAGAAGGGCTTTTTCCTGCTCTTTGCTCCAAGGTCTGTTATTATTTAAACTGTCTTTAGGCAAAGTGCTCATTTAATGATAGGAGCAGGGCCTAGCGCACAAATGGCACCACTGCCTGCTTGTGCTGTCTGCCTTGGCAGCTCCGCCCTGGCCTCTTGCACCTCTACATCTTCATGGGCTCTGCCACAGAAATACCCTTCTGCCCAAGCCAGCCAACTCCCCAAAATGAGAAATAAGGATGTACGAGAAAGTGGCAGCCTGGTCTGGGTGGAAATAGGGACATGGGCAGGCTGGGGGAGGCCAGGGGTGGGGAGCCAAGCAGGACCTGCTGGTGCCCTCAAGGCCTGGCACACACAAGTACCAAGTGGGCCTCACGTGGGGAAGGAAGAGGAGGGCACCACCTCTGTGGCTTCACACTTACTTTGTCTTCTGCTTTCTGACTTGTGAGGAAATGCTAATTTTCAAATTTGTACTCAGGTGCCAGAGTTACTAAGAGCGCCATGAACACCTCAGGATGGGGGCTCAACATCTTATCCTGCCACTAGGGCTTCTTCTGCTTGCCACCGTAGGGCTGAAAAACGTTTTCAGTACAGCAAAAACATGACTTGCTACCACTGAATAAGTCTTTCATGCTGAAAACAAAATCAAAATATAAACTGAAATGAAAAAATTGATTCCTGAAGCTGTTTCAAGAACAGTTACTGACCAGAATACGTAAATGGAATTTTGAGTATTACTAGTCACTCACCAGCAAGTGCTCTGACCATACGGCCACAGATTCATGTTTCTTTTCAGGCTATTGACCAATTAATCTTTAATTGTCCTGCAACACATGTAAGAGCTATTGCAGAGGGGGTGAGGAGTGAGGGATGGGGCTGGAGCCTGCTATGGTGAATGAGTAAGTCCCACCTCAGTACTGCCTGGACATGAGGATTTTATTTCTCTCTGGATGCGAAGAAGACGTCATTTCACATTTTCTCATTCATCAGCTAATTTAGGTCAGGGTCAATCCCTAGGACAGACAGATCTCTACATCTGTTCTAATTAAGTATATACAAAGGGCAATTTAGTTGGGATGTGGGTATGAATAACTGTTGTCTTGAGAATGATCTTGCTTAAGTACCGATTAAGACAGACAAAGGCAGACTTGATTTACCTTATTCCTTAAGGAAATCAATATATTCTGAAGTGTCTGTACAAATGTAGCTACCAAAACAATGAAAAAGAATCATAAACAATGCCAAATAGGTACAAAAATAAAAGCATTGTCTTCCTTCTTGGACCTGAGACAGAAGAGAGCCTGTTAGAAGAGCAAAGTTCTGAAGAGTGTTAGAACAAGCCTGAGGGATAGGGAAAAGACAATCCCACAGTGAGGGGGAGAAGTGTGAGCCCTAAGAGATACAAATTACAGCAGACTACAAGCATGAAAATGTAGGCAAACTGCTGAATGTAGTACTGAACAGGCTGTTCTAAATTCAGCATGATAGGTGAGCAGATTTTCATGTGCAAGAATACATGAATTCCTCCCTCCAACAAAATAAACAAATGAGACAAAATGTAGAACATTTGAATTATAAACAGAGAGAGAACTTACTGCAAGCAAAGTCACATTTTAACTCTGAGTTATAATTTTCTCAAATCCTAATTTTTCTCACCATGAATGAAAATGCAGAAAACATTGAATTCATGGAGGTCTGTGTAGGTACAGCAAGGGAAAAAAAATAGAAATAAGTAGGTTCTGACTTTATGCATAAAGAAAGGCATGGAAAGAAATAGTGACACACAGAACAACCACTTTTGTCCCCGAAATGGTTTCTGCAGATTTCCCACTGTTTTAGACAGGTGCTATTTACAACACGACTTAAAGATATTTAAGGTGCTGTGCAAAACAACCTTTAAGGACTTCACCCACACTTTTGCAGTTTTCTTCCCTCTTTAAAAGAAATGAAAGCTCTCAAAAGTTCCTGTGCTGAATTTTTTCAGAATGTATTTAACACCATCACTAGAACTCTGGAATTATCAACTATGATTAGATAACTAAGGTTTTGTTCTGGAAATTACCAGATTACAAGGATGTCCTTGGTGGCATTTAGGCAGATATGCCAGGAATAACTGTAGCATTCAAGTGCTTGAAATAATGCATTTCAATATTCACAAGGAAGAGCCAAGGCATTGTTTCGAAGGCCACCTCCTCATTTTGTGTTGATTTCAACAGAAAGAACTCTTTGCCAGTAGTCAGTATTCAGTATCCTCTTAGATTTCTAAGTGTCTGAAACAGACCCAACATTGACGCTATGCAACCTACTATTATAATAGGCATAAAAGAGATGAATAATGGTTTCAAAAGTTGAGTTGATGTAAGCATTATCAGAAATAACAGTAAAAAACCATATAGATCATGTTAAAACATTTAAAGTTCTTGATCAAATCATATGACTGGTAATCATAATCTTGTAGCTTGCTGTCATCAGAAAATAAGAAATCCTTGGATGAAATCATGCATACTTGAAATGTCAGTTTCTCTTGACTGAGGAAAAAGCAGGAGTCTGATACACACTATTTGGTGACAATTGAAAATCTTTCTACTTTTCAAGCTAACATTGAAAACGCTCTTTAACAAAGTTTATTTTGTTTCTTCATGGTTGTACCATTTTTTCAGGACCATGGTAATTCTGATGTTTCTTTGAAATTCTCTGTAAGTTTAAGTGCCAGCTCTGTTTCTTTATTAGAGCTCTCTGTGGAAGTAATCAATACTGAAATTGGCATTTAAATCTAGTAATAAAGGATCCCTATAAAAAACACACTGCTCATTTCTTATTCTAGCTTTTACCTCTGTTTTTGATCTCAAACTCCCTACACCTTTTAAACCACCCATAAAATAAAGTGCTTGTTTTTAATGTCTTATACATTGTATGACAGATTCTGTGTGGATACATTTTACAGCTAGCTGTGCTGGCAGCACTGCATTGCAGAATTAAGACTTTCGACCTTGATCTCTTTTCTAAACAAGTACATAACTCTTGCTTGCTAATTATGAAAAGAGACCCTGACCAGCTGAGTACAGCTCATGTTGGGAGTTTGTCCATGAGAATGAACAGATAAGACGCTTCTTGCACACAAGATGTGCATGGGAGTGAATGGGAGAGTGTGATCAAAACAGACCTGGGAAAGTCTGTTCTCCCTGTGTGATAAGAGAATGATTGAAGAAGTACATGAGCGAATAACAACCCTGGCTGCATAGTCTGATCTCGTGTTTGTAACCCACAAATAGTGCTTCTTGCTAAGACGTATAAATATGTGTGTCTGCTTGCAATAAAGTGGCATTTGCTTGATCATTTTTATCATCTGCAGTGTCCATGAATCCCGCGCCAACAATTCTGTATTCAGCAGAACAATATAATACAAGTCAGAGAAAACCGACACTTAAGGCTTCATCACTATCCATAAAATTCAGTGTTAGGAACACTGATGTTATGACTGTGACATTGCACCACAGGTATGATTTACCATAACCAGTCTGACCTGACATCTGTAACTTCCATGCAAAAAACCCCCAAGATCTACCAAAACAACCAGTATATTCTAGCAAGGTGTTGGAGATTAAATAGTGGACTTGTAGAATATTAGGATTAATTGTGAGATTGCTTAAAATTATGATGAATTGAAATTTGCTTTGTGTTATGAGTTACATTGCTTAACATGAGTAGCCAGCTTTACCGAAGCCTTAGGCCCAGAGTGTGGACTGTTACCTAAATACTGAAGAGCTTAGGCTGAAGAAAGGCCTGGAAACCAATGTTAATTGAGAAAGATAAGGTCAACAGAAACTGCATCCTCAAGACAAAGAAAAGAATGCCCACCTGGAGAGAGAGAAAGGATCCAGTGAGGAACAAGAAGACCCCAGACTCAGATATTACTATCAGACTGAATCATCGCATAAGGGGAGTTGAACTTAGATTGTAAGGGGATAATTGCCCTGGGATTTCTTTATTTGAGATCCCTCTTGGAGAGTTCCAGCTTGAGCCAAAATAAACACACTCTGTGGCAAAACCTAGGGTTCGAACTCTTCTTTATAGTCAGGGGCTGAGACAATTCAGCTACACCTGAAGGTCCAGTCTGAACCTCACAACTTGGCAGGAGGGTCTTCATGGACTCTTCTATAATACAAGGACGAATGAAATTTTTTTACATTTAAACCCACACAGTTGTTTAAGTGTCTCCAGAGAATGATCACCTCTCTTTCTGTCTTACACATCAGCAGTTCAAAACTAGCTTGTCTCAGCAATGAGTGAATGCTGTTACCTTCAGAAAAGTATTCAGCATTCTATATAATGCACTATAAAGTCTTGTTGCATTCTGAGCTTTTTATGCCAAAACATTATTGCACTGTATCAACCATATTGCACTCTATATAGATAATTTTAGCACATTAAAAAAAAAAAAAAGGAATATTCACTTTTAGGTATGTCCTACCTAAAAGAAGAAATAGTAAGCTCAGAAAAGCACAGGCTGCTCATCTATTTTTGAAGGAAGATGGCTTTAAAATGAAACAATAAAGAGACTAAATGTGTGAGTGTCCAATGTCATAACAAAACACAGTAAAAATCTAAAATGGTAGGAGACTATGCACAAAAAGAACAATAAAGTTATCAATTGTAATAGAGGAATGCTATCAGGTTCTTAGCTGTGTTTAAAATAGTACTAGACATTTTAGACCCTAAGTTTCTCTGCAATTTACACTGAGTATTTTGCAGTTTACACTATCAGGGGATGATCAAGGTCCTTCAAGATGGCTAGCTCTACTCCAACAAGATTTCTGATCATAAATACAGAGGAAACTAGATGGCATGCCAGTAGAATATTACTCTAGCTCATTAGAAAGAACTGAGCTTCAGACATGCCAGAGTGCATAAATGTGGCCTAAGTAAAATGCAGCAGAACGTGCAAAGAAGTCCAAGTCAATCCTTTCTAGTCTATAATTTTCTATTGATAAATATTTGTAACAAGAATTAGAACTCAGAGAAGGGCAGATTCTGTGTAATTTCAAGATGGATGTTACTCTTGGTTGTCTTCAAAAGGGAAAGCTTTTTCTTAATATGTATCAGTGATTTCTGTTACACACAAGTTTAACCCACTACTGAATTGTTGCAGATATGTTCAATTCTCCAAAATAAAATAGCTGCCACCACCCATCTACTCTCTCTACCGTCACTGAAGCCAGCATGCTGGCAAGTCAGTATGTCAATATCAGCAGTGAAGTTGCCTAGGGACAATGAGGCAGAACATGTCTAGAGGAATTGGTTTTCTTCCTGCAGAGTTTTCCCCTAGGTCAGAGTACTTCTATCTGTGAAAGGAAACTAATGATTTGTCATTATCATGCAGAAAGGTAATTTTGTACTGGAGAAACCTTTCTTATTTTTCTGTAAACCTGATTTGCGTAATCCTTGTTAGTTGTCTACACAGCCTTCCAGAGACAGGAAGAAATTCTTCACGGAAAGAATGATCAGACACTGGAATAGACATTCAAATGTCTGGAGACATCCAAAATCCACCTGGATATGTTCCTCTGTGTTCTACTGTAGGTGATCCTGCTTTGACGGGAGAGGTTGGACTAGATCTTCAGGGGTCCCTTCCAAGCCCTACCATTCTGTGATTCTGTGATCCATGCTCATTGACAGTAAAACTTCCATGCCAGAGACACTGTGAAGAACTTAATGCATGTTTCCCACACGATAGTTTTTCTGCCTGTAGTTCACCATCTGACAGTGTTCTATATTTTCCTTCTAGGTTGAATGTAGGAAGAGTGATAAAAGAGAAAAATACTACATAAACTTAGCATTAAAGGGATAATACATTTCTTATCTCACTGTAAGAGACTGTGTTAAATGTCTCAACCTTGCTGAAATTCCCTGCGAAGAAACTTCAAGGCTGCTGTTTGCAAGCTTGGACCACTGATAAGCCACAGGGCTCGACTCAGCTTTTGATAAGTCCTAAACAACAACTTCAGGGCCCAGATCAACCGCTGATAAAACAGCTGTCCTGCAAGCACAAAAGTCCAACAGTGTGCAAGCTCAATGGTATAAGCAGCTTTTGGGACACTATATAATGCCACTGTGAACAACTACTCTCTGAAGATCTTCCCCACCAAATCAAAACAGGCAGACCTGCAAGACATTGCTGGATCTAAGGTGGTAGCTATACTGCTTGCTATCTTAAACGTTTTGCTGCTTGGCTTTTCCATTTCCTTATCTTTCTTTCCTATCGCTCTCCAGTGGTTGTTAATCAATAAAAGGTTGTGCTGTTGTGACATCTGACACTGTTTGTGTCTTAATTTCACCTCTGGGATCAAAACGAATCATCTTGACTCTATCCTCTATCAGGCATAAGCGGGTCAAGACACTCACCTTCTCCAGAAAGAGATGCAACTGACGATTGTACTTAATTCAAATTATACTCCTATGTGCACACACAAAAACTGGCAAAAGCTATTGCAGGTAGCTAACACCAAGAGAGCAGGAAACAAACATGCTGTTGATAAACATTATTCTCTAGCTTCTGCTGTAAGAGTGAAAAAGTAGCAAACACTGCACAAAGGCGTTACCTGAATAAAAGACATAAAAGTGCTACCTGAGAGCACTGCTGTTCTCAGTAGAAATCTTCTGGAAAAATGTTTGCTTAGTTCTCAGATAAATCCAGTCCTTTTGTGAGATATCTCCCTTTTGTACTTTGCTTCCCTTTTAAAAGCCCAGAAGTTTAATTTTATGAACTACAGAGGATGCCTGTTCAGGACTAAATGTGGACAGTCATACTGTGAATCAGATAAGCCGCATACTTGGCATACAGACAAAGAACTGGTGATGTTTCCGGCTTCAGTTGACTTCAGGTTGCCATTACAAGATCCTGTCTCTTTTGAAAAGTTCCTCTTTTGAAAATCTTAGTGTGTGGGTTTTTTTGTCTTGCACAATGTTATGCAGTATGTGTTTTAGGAAAATTTAGACAATAGAAAACGTCCTCCTTTCGTCTGACATACTTAAGACCACCAAAAAGTACATGAAAAGAGATTAATTTTTTTTCAATAAAAGAGCATGAAAGGTCATCACAGTCTGTTACCGAGATTAAATAAAGCGCTGCATGAACTGTATCATACACCTTGTTATTACAAGCCCATCTAGACATGGGCTTTCCTTTCTCCAGTAATAACACCTGTTTTTCTTCTACCTGAGACATCACAGAGCATGCTTTGAAGGTCTGCTAAAAAGTGCAAAGGTTTTCAAGAATGAATATATAGCTGTTGAACTTTACGGCGGGGCCAGACACTAAACTTGGACAGATGTTCTCCGTGATCCCTCCACAACCCTCCCAGGGCAGGAGAACAGGGGAACCAGGGAGAAAGACTTTTGAGGTTTGAAAAACAACCTTGAACTACTTTAATGGAAAAGAAAATAACACTTAGAACAACACCTAGAATGTTGATATATATATATATATATATTTTATACAAGCATGCAAAAGAATATGTTAATACAGAACCCGCATCTTTCGGATGACAACTATGTTCCAACCAGAAAAAGTCCTAGACTGGACTCAGCAGCAGACAGGAGTGCTGAGTCCCAACGGTAGTTGACAAAAACCAGAAAAGGAGCTGTGCCACTCCCATCCGGGGAGGCAGGGGAAGACAATCTGTCTTGATAAACTGTGCTTCTCTGCAGTGTGACAACAGAAGGTGGGAACACTAGCAGCACAGGGAGAGATGACAAACATCTGATAGCAATACTTCCAGCACAGCAAGCACTAAAAAGATGCCCCCAGGTTCTTCTTCCAGGTCTCTTATATACTGAGGACCAGGGAAATGAACACTGTGATCAGTCCATTTGGGTCATCTGACCAACCCTCTCCTCCCCACAGGCACAGCTGTCCCCTCTCCTTCATTGTGATTGCCACTTGTGCCAGGCAGCCCCAGAAAACTTGTACTCTGCTGCTTTGAAACCAGGACAGTAACCTAAAGGGAAAACTGCCAGAAAAGTAACAAATGCACACAAGTGATTTTTTTCTACCTGGAAGAAAAGATGTGATTCATGGAGTTTAAGTAGGTAGGGCAACTTCTGCAGCACACAACAGCTGGAAAAATTAGTGCGCTCTCATAAGAACTCCTTTAGAACTTGTTTCTCTTTCTCTGCTCAAGGATGAGGGTGTAGAGAAGCTGTAGAAATAGTGATGAATTATGTTGTACTAATAAACTGGGATGTACTGGATGAGGCAGAAGGTTTGTCTATACCCATATAGAATCAGAATGGTTTGGGTTGGAAGGAACCGCTCAGTCCCCATGTGTTGCCTGGTCTAGTCAAGAGGTGGTGTCCCTGCCCATGGCAGGGAGGTTGGACTAGATGATCTCTAAGGTCCTTTCCAGCCTATGCCATTCCATGATTCTACGATTCTATGAACCTTGAAAAGTCATCTAGTCGAACCATCCTTATCCAAATTCAGTAGAACTGTGACCAAGAAACATGCATGCAAAGAGGATTATGTATTTTCCAGCCACTCTAGTCACAGTTTTCTGGCAGTGACTTCTACAGTCCACATTTATTCTCCTGTTTTTCTGCTACTAAGTTAAATTAACTTACTGCATAGAGGTCATAGTCTCTGTGTGAAGTACAAACTACTTAATGATTACTCAAAAAAATGTAATTAACACCTGTGCTGACCCTGGCTTGACGCATTGCAATAGTGAGGCACCATAATCCTCAAGGGTGTATTATCAAGAGAAGAAAAAAGCCTTAAAGTAATTTAGAATTAATAAGCTTTGTTTTAGCATCCTTGCTGTAAGTTTTAAATAATTTTAGTAAACTTTCAAGCATGTGAACAAGAAGTATGTACCAGTAAGAAACTGTAACTGACGTTTTACTTGTGGTTTGATTATCTCAGGACAGTACAAATACAGGAGTAAGCACACCACTTCTACAGTAAAGCTGGAGAGCATCTGTCTGTAAAGCCTCAGAAAAGACACCTCTGTAAGATGCTTCAGCTTAAAAAATAGCATTTTTCCTAGTTGATCCACTACATTAGCTGTAAATCCAGGAGACCTGTAACCATCAAGTCGTAGAGATCTACCATCAAACAGCTTGCAGAAGTTTCAGAGGATGATGTTGCAGAACAGCAGTTTTTCAGGTCACTCGAAATTCAAATCTAATTTCCACCATCATGTCAATGTGTAAAAGTGCTCAAACATTTGCTTGCATCAAAATCACCATGTTCACACAACTGTCTGCAGTCTCAGATGGTCGCCTTGCCATCTGTGCTGTTTGTTAGAGGGGGCAACTCAAATTCTTCCCAAGCCAAGTCCAAACATGCTGTCTGTACAAAGGGCAGGGCTTGTTCTCTCCTAAAGGAAAGAGCAACAAAACAGGTCAGCAGGGAATACCTCTGACTTTTCCAGTGCACCTCAAGTAGCCTTTTCTATCTACTCAGCTTTATACCGGAGAATCAAACAGAATCTGGCACAAGGCAGAAAAAGTTAGAGAAAAACAGTCAAGTGTAACACTTTTCCCGGGTCACCCCGGGTGAGCCACTTGGTGTCTCACCAGAGTGAACATCACCCACAAGGCTGATGGGAGGGCAAACACATTAAATCTTGTCAAGCATGGGGATAGAGTCCATGTGGAGAGATGTCAATTTCCTCTGACAGTCTTCTTTGTAACACCATGAGAAGTCAGTCAAAGGAATACACGTCATCTAAATAGTCAGAATGACCCAATATCCTCAAAGTAGACTAATTTAATTTTTGTCTGAAATCTTATTTTCCAATATATCATGATGCAATCCTTAGCAATAAGCTTCTAAATTTTTAGTATTTATTTGTTAGTTATTCTTCTTATCTGAGTTATTTAGAAAACAAACAAAAGGATTTTTTTCTTATAAAAAACTATCTTGGTGTTACTAACCTTAACTTGCGGCTGAATTAAAATGCAATAATTAAACTAAACTAATTCTTATACTCTAAATTGAAATTCCATGATGCTCCAGTAACTCTTATAACCGAAAGAAGGTGAAACAAACTGCAGAAGAAGCTGGAACAATGAAGAACAAAAAAGATATTTTTTCTAGCATTTGTGAGGTTTACAAAACGTGATAAATTTTGTAGATCAGCCACGGTAAGTTGATATTAGCTATTGTTGAAAAAATGTACAAATTACCTTTGTAGATTTTTCAATACCAGTATGTTCTGCACATTAACACTAACACACAACAAACCCCAGTGGAGGACTAAAACCACAAAAACAAGTCAGTTGAAGACTGCACTCTTATCACCACATCCCCATCAGAAAAGGAAGTGTTTTGTCTTGTGTGCCACAGGCATTACTGCCCCCAGGGCAGGAGCTCCACATAGCCCAATTCCAATGATGTGCACAAGGAATAATTTTTTTATAAAATTGTTCTATTGAAAGGTAAAACTCAATTAGGATAAGCTATTTTGCGTAATTCTCCCTCAGTTTACTGAGTGCAGAAGTATTTGGAAATATATTAACAATTGCTAAATCAGACCTAAAAGTAAAAACCACTTTATTGTTGTTCATCACGTTGAAAAAAATCACGTTCTGCACACTAATATATTTTAGTCTTCTTTCGCTTACATACACATATATAGTTTTTCCCTGGATATTGATAACACTGTCCAAGTTATAATATAACTCTTATGAATCCTTTGTGGAAATGCCTTGCAGAACAAATCTGCTGTTAAAAAGTCACCTTCAGAAGTTCATCTTTGAACCCTCCTGGTGTGACATAAGCTCAGCTGAAAAAGGCATTTTAACTCCATTATTACCAGTGTTAAACAAAATTTATGTATTTATAGGACTAAAATGATGACTATCTCAGAGCCCAGTAGTTCCTCTTGCACAAGTTCCACTGGACACGTATTATGGGGCAGTTTACAGCTCTGCATGAAAATGTTTCCCGTGCAGAAGTAAAGAGCACGTACCGCTGTAGGTATCAAACTGCAGGATCATGATACATAATCAGACTGAAAAGGCCAATGAGGGAAAATGGTTTTGTACAAATACATATTCCACAAATTCTAGACATGCAAAGTCTTTGATAGTCTTTCTTGCAGACAAGTGGTTTTACCTTATGAGAGTTCTGATGGCTTTCCTTCCTTTATGTGAACTCTACCTGGTACATGCCATTTCTGCTTCTCCAAAAAAATATCTGCAGACTGAAAAAAGAATTCTGAAGGAAGCTCTCCCACACAAAAAGAACTAGGAATATTTGCAGGCTCTTTTGGTTTAGAATCGTGTTTTCCTTCTGACCCAAAGAAAAATAACCAAGACCACCTCTCTCTGTAGTAATGTATTTTTTAAAAATTGAAGTATTAAGCTGTTCAGTTCTAAGTAGGCATAATTTCAGAGGTAGTTAAATAGTTTTATCTCTGTTACACAAATGTTGTGTTTGAGTGAATTAAAAGCTATCAGAATGTTTGCTATGTTAAACCAGGAAACTGAATTTCCTCTTTAACAGAAACAGTATGGCACAAGGAACACGAGTATATTCCTGTACCATGCAGATTCTGGGGTACATTTGCTTGTGCTGCCTTAGACAGCACATGGTTCTGCCAACAAATACATTAATTTTTAAGTTTTAGGAGAGTGAATATTCACATTGATTCACATTCTTAATTCACAGTCACTGCATTTTCAATGCATATGGACTTAGGTCTCTGCCTTTGTGCTGATGAGGACAGGGACACATCTTACCTACATTCCACAAAGTTATGAAGGGGTCACATGACAGCATAGTTCTTCCCACTGCAGTTCTTCGGTTTGGGCTGTGATGCCTCTGCAGCCAGTAAAAGTGCTGAGGGTTTTATCACAACTTTTGAAATCCTTTTTTTTTTCCCCTTTTTTCGGCTCCCTTCCTGGAGTCCTGTGATTTCAGAAAGAAAAAAAAAAAACCCAAAAAACAGCATAAAAAAAAACCCCCCCCCCCCCCCCAACAACTTGGCTTTCATTTAAGAGAGAAAAGAATTTAAAAAGTGAAAGACTAATGAAACTGTTTAAAAACTCAGGATTTTGAAATTGCAAATAAGAGTTTTAGTTACATAGCTTTCTCCACTTTTTTTGGTGAAGTCTTCACTTTCTAAAATAATACCTAAAGACTAAAGGAAAAATAATGTTGAAAGTGAAAGTATACTGTTAGAAGTAGTTTCTAAAGCTTACTGAAATTGACTAAAAAATACATGCAAGGATGTTTACTTTGAATTACTTCCCTCCATCGGGAGTATAATCAGTAAGTCTTAGGACACTTCTCTTATTTTATTCCGTGCTACCTTCAGGTCTTCTCTTCAGCATTACAAAAAAATTTCCAAATAAAACCCCATAAATTCAGAGAACCTAGGTTCATGTTAACTACCTGAAAAAAAACCAAGCAACAAACCACAGTGGAGGAGGAAAACCACAAAACAGGTCAGTTGAAGACTGCACTCTTTATCACCACACCCTCCAAAAAAAGGAAATGCTTTGTCTTGTGCAGCACAAGCATTACTTCCCTCAGGGCAGGAGCCCCACATAGCCCAATTTCAATGATGTAAACAAGGCCTGTTTCAGCAGAGAACAGTGCTCCCACTTAGAGATGCTAACAACTAAGGAAGTACAGTGGCAGACCGGAAGACACTTTCCTGTATACTTCATTGAATAACAAAGCCTCTCATGATTTTCTATCTGTGCAACCAAAGGAGAAAGAGTTTGGAAGGCTGGAAAATGAGAATTCATTAAAAAGAAAGACTTATCAAAGGTCCTCTTCAGCCTGATAAGTAGGTGAGACTGCAGTGCCTTTACAATAATTACAGAGAGTAATTGTTGTCAGACTGTATTCAGATCTGAGGCTTGTTTACTTTTTCCAGGTACATTACTGTAATGATAGATACTACCTCCCTCAAAGTCTGGTCTTGCATGAGACTAAAATATTTTCTGCACATTTTGAAGCAACAGCTTGCAAAACTGTGATGAGGTGGCATGTATGGGTATCACAGTGAACTTTATTTCTACATTAAACTAACACTTTGTAGATAATTATTTAGAAGTCTATACATAAGATTTCAATCTAAATTGTGTTTTAAACAAAGTACTCTTTTTTCATTATATTTTCCATTAGAAAATGTAAATTTTGTTCAGGCTTTGGGGGTGAGGGCACACAGGCAGAAAGGCAAAAAACCTGTTTGCTAAAAATCTTACTTGGCAGACTTTCTGATTGCCAGTTCCTGATGACGGCGTGTTTGCCATGTGAACAAAGCCTTCTTCTGAGCAGAGCTGCACTGCATAATCTGTTACCCTGCTACAAAATCAACCCCCCCACAGCAACAATCCATATCGTATCTTGTTTGATCAGCATTGCCAATCTCAGTCACTGGTGCTAGCAGTAACCTAAGATTTTTAAGAAATGTTTCTAAAGCACTACAGCCCAGATCTTTGTTTCATCAACAGCTCAGATTTTAGAGTACAACATTTAAACATTTAATAAATGGCAGGATTCTCAATAGAGATTATATGCTTAATCTTACAAATCGCCTTTGAGGAGGTGACAGGAATACTGGAATTTACAGCCATTCAGCAGTATGCAGACATTGCAGAGCAGGCAATTGCAGTGTATGCAGATCACATAATCTGACCTGTAATTTTAAATTTAGCCAAGAGGTCAGTTTAGTTAAATAGCTTAAAGAGAGCAAGCAAATATAGTCTTGTACTAGCATTCAATATATTGCTTTGGCTCTCAGAAACACAGGCATTCTGCATGGTTTGTTTTGTGGGGTTTTTTTTATATTTTGTTATAGCCTGATTGCTACCATAAAATGGGGAACCCACGGGGATATTGCACATACTCTAGCACATCTTTTTTGATAGTGATCCATATATTAATAAAACATTATTTCCTACCCTTTCAAAATTATTTCCTAGTCTCACCTGCAAGACTTATTTCTTAAGTAATTCTAAACTTTCTCCTATTTTGCACTGTTTATTTTCATCCTTTTCCAATTAAAAAATTCACACCCATAAACAAATGTCTCCTTATTAAAGTTCCTTGAAGATTAGAAAAATCAGTCTAGAATCTAATAAGGTCTTGATGATTCAGCTTTGGATACTGAAAGCTGCTAACCACCATCCCCTAAAACACATCTGAACTGCTACCTCAAGAGTTTTTCAGTTCCCTTTGCTTCTTCTTTTTCACAGTTCTTTTCACATACAGGTTAGTTACCTTTTAACAGTTTGAGTGGCTTTTATAAAAAGCTAACCTCTAGCCAAAGAAACTGCTAGAGCAGGTATGTCCTTTTGTTACTCTATTCTTTTAGTTATTAACAGAAATAAAAGAATCTCAAAGACCAGCCTTTGAAAACATAGACTTGATTGTTGGCAAAAAGGAGATGTAAAAGTACAAATTATCATCCAGAGATTTTTTTTCAGCCAATAATCAACATGTCACAGCAAATTTCAGAGTTTCATTTACCTTCCTTCAGCCACAAAAAAAAAAAAAAAAGGGAAAAGATCTTCCAGCTGAATAAACCAGCATTTTCCTGAGGTTTTAGTAAATATAAAAGCCAGAGTATGGTTCAGCTTACAAAGCTTTGTTCCAAAATGACTGTCACATTTGCCAAGTAATTACCATGTGAGAATAAGTCAAAGTTTCTTTCTGGAAGTGACAGAAAAGAATTAGCTTTGAGGCAGAAGAGGAAAATATGCTGGCTGTTAGTAGATGGAACAGATTATTCTTAGTATGCAAAATTTAAATAGAGATACTTTTCCTGAAATTCCTCATTACTCACCAGTCAGTGTTTCCAAATGCAAGCAAATGACAGCTGATTTTTTTTCTATTCTACTTTCTCATAGTTTGTTATCACTAACAAAAATTTCTGAACTCTCTCACTCCTACATTTTCAACGATCTATCAAACACAGCAGCAGTCCTTGGGTAATAATATAGTACTAGCTGTTATTATGGCAAGGCAAACTCTGGAGCACTGAAACCCTTAAAGGGCTGCTTGGTTCTTTGCTTAATCGGTTCCTCTAAATTCTGCTTCCTTTATGCCTTCCATTGCTTTGTGTTTTCTGTATCTCTTTCCATGAGTATACGAAACAGTATCTCCCCCAGAAGTTGTTTAATAATTATTTTCTTGCTATTCAGCATTAGGGAAATGTGGAATGTACCGTTAGTAGACAACAAGCCCTGAAGAAGACTTGAGAAGGAATACTGCAAAAGTATTCATCATGTCTTCTGACTGCTTTGATGCTCTCTGTGCCCAGCATGACTTGCTGGGAAAGACAGTAGCCAGTCCTATACAGAACATAATGTCATGACACCAAAACAAATCATCTCCATTAGAACCTCGACAATTTCCACTGAGCAACAACTGATAAAGCTGCAGCTAGGTCCTAGATCAGACTGTGCTGTCAGCTCCATTCCGGCCAGCTGCCAGAGGTTATCCATGGATTTCCACATAGATTTGCCTTGCACTAACCCATACATGGGATTTCCAGGTGGATGAAATCTGCCTCACCAAAAGGTGCTGTACACCCAACAGCTAAATCGCATGAACACAAGGCTTTCTTCTCACCTGTTCCAGGGAGAGCTAACTAGAACTACAGACAAGCCCCTTCATATCTAAAAGCAGTCAATATAGCCTTTTCTTTTCTCTCCCTTCCCCATGCCCAACAGAGTGTCTTCAGGCCTAACTGGCTCAGATAAAATTGCTTTCAAGCTCCAGCCATTTTTTTCCTATTAAAAGCTGAAGACCTTCTGCCATTCCTAGATAGCCTTATCTGAATTTGATTCTTTCTCTGAATCCCATCGCTCTGTGCAGTTGTAGCAAGGCTGTCAGATTAACAAAACTCTGTGGGTTCAATCACTCGTTAGAGCACACTGGTACTTGTCCATCACAACATGGCACAGACCTATAGGCTGCAGTTAAATTGCAAAATTAGCGGATTTACAGATGTATAGGCATCACTGTGCATTGACTACTCATGGATATGAATTCCTACTTTTTGTACATGAGCTAAACAACCTTAGAGCTGGAGCACCATCCCATTGCCCCAGGTGTATGAAGGGCATTCATTCTTTCAACAACGGAAAAGGCTCCTACCTCTGTATGCTCCCACTGAGCTAGGAGGAACGCTGAGCCCTCCTGTGACACACAGCAAGGTTCTTAACAAAACAGTTCTGTTCCCAGTCTTTTGCCATTGGATATATTGGGAGGTTTTATGATGGAAAATTTTAATCTGAAGAGACTGTGCAATGATACTGGAGGACAGCAGCACACACCTGCACTGCTGAAAAATCAACACACAGGGCATTTGACTTAGTCCTGCCCTGTATAAACTCCTACAGCTCTTGCCAGCATGAGAGAGCTAAAATGATGCAGAGGCATAGTTGCAGGGATCTTTTTGCATTACTGATACAAACCTTACACACAATTCAACTTTTGCATTAGCTGAAGTAACCATATCTTGGTAGGAAGGAGCAGCAAGTACTCCATAGTGGAAACTCTCCTTCAGAGAATGCCACTCTGCCCAATTTCATACTGCAAAGTCCAAATACACTTATTTATTAGCTAACAAACACTTTTATTTTTTATACATGAGTGGTTTAACAATATATATACACACACATATACCATACATACACATATATATAGATTAAAACAGTCTAAACAATTTAAGTGTTATTTTAAAAGTCTCAAGCACTAGTCAAACTCCCAAGAAGTCCTTGTCAGAAATGTTGGTCCGTGGACACTGCTGCCTAAGCCCAGAGACTGAGGAAGAGGCATGTGCGAAGCCTCAGCTCCCAGACAGTATAACCCGTCTGCCCCAGAGGCACTGCACCCACTACGCTGG